>NC_061093.1:25431432-25439997 GCF_015104395.2 Macrobrachium nipponense | reverse complement strand
TAGGGCTACAACAACCCTATGAAGAGAAGGAAAGTGACGTAGTGGGAAAATTTCTATTTTCAGGTAACAACGAAATAAGAAAAGAAACCATATACTTGATGTGGAAAAAAAGAGAGAAAAAAGGAAAGAGCTAAACAAATAAACAAACAAAAACAAAAAATACCCAAGACTAAGAGGCGCCGTTGCAAAGGCATTGCCTCGACCCATAACTACTACTACTACTACTACTACTACTGATGTTACGTGAAAGCCAATTAGCGCCCGGTATCAGTACACTACTCATTGAACACAAGTGAGTGTTGCGTAAATAATCAACTTATCATTATTATCGTCGTTATCATTGATCAACGATCGATTCTATTGACGTGTTCGATGTGGCTGAGGTGTCGTTAATATTGTGAAAAAAGAAGAGCTATGTGTCGGTGGCATCTATGGTGAAGGTAACGCTATTTTGGATCGAGTTTCGGGTTCAGATGAACCCTTTACGCTAATAGAACTTGGTGACAGATGAAGGTAAAGAGGAAAACTGTTATAAGATAGTATTCGTAGACCAGAAACTTGAGCTGCTAATGTTGCTGAAACGTTAGACCTTGGCCTACTATCCCTCAAAGCTTTGTGAGGAAGACTGGTGCCCAGAAAGGTGTTTCGGCCAAGGAGGTTGGCCCTCGTAATTTCAATAGCGAGTGTTTTCATAAGTGGGAGATGAGGTGATAGGCCTAGCTAAATGTGGTCTTCAAAGCATACTGGTTTTCTGGGGACTACAACTAGCATAGAGCATTCCGCTTAAGGAAATATTCCAGGGAACCCATCAAGGAAAATAAGCGGTCATTGAGCTATTTTGTTACCTCCAAGAACAAGGAATTAAAAATCAGCAAAGCTGCCTTCCTCTCCATCCATGCAATAACTACTATGAGGACACAGGTTGGTATGGAAAATTGTCTGGAGGAGGAATAGGAATACGGGACCTGAGGGACAGGAAACCCAACGCCAGTAAAGATGTAAAAATAACAGGTCGTCCATGAACACAATTTCTGCTAGTTTGTTCAAGTCACCGCACCCGTAAACACTCATCGAACTGGCAATGTCTGAAGTCTCACCTCATCATTAGGGCACTATGAAGAAGAAGTAAGAATAAGAAGAAGAGAAGAAGAAGAAGAAGAAGAAGAAGAAGAAGAAGAATAGAGAACGTTGATTGGATGGAGGTCAGCTAGGCCGATGTTGCCGTGTTGAAGTTAGAGTATTGCAATAAAATTTTCAGTTAATATTATAAAATCAGTTTTCGCCCTGTAATGAAGGATGCTTGCAACACTTCTGAGCTCTAGGTGATGGGAAGGAGCCTGGAACATGTCTCTCACCGTGCCGAGAATAGAAGGCACTGAACATAAAAATATCTGTGGTTTCCAATGCCAAGAAGACTGCCAAACTTAGTAACGTATATTACTATAGCAGACCTTGCCATGCCCTCTGCTTTCTGTCAGCTCGGCCTACTACAAACTTAAATTGTGGCATCGTCTTTTCCAACATTGCTAGCCTCCCCGTACTAATTGTTAATGCCTCCTGCCTGACCGTGGATTAATGCCATACCAATTGATCACTACAAAAATAGTAACAAGATAAGAAGTCCACTTTTGGTGAGTTGGAGAATTTCTTGCCATTATCCATATTTTTCCATACCTTTCCATCCATAAATGATTATTGTTATATTTTATTAATTACGTTTATCGTCATCATTAATCATTATTCAGAAGTTTATTTGGATTATTATTAACATACTTCATGTTTATTGATGTTATTAACTACTGAGATTCAGAGCCTTTGTCCCGGTGTTTTTCCGGAATAACTTTTTTTCTGTGCATTTGGCAAAGATATTACTTAGCCATAGCATACTTACATCCCTACATAATTTTTTGCAGCATTCTTTATTACTTATATTAGAAAAATTATACTCATAAAAGTAAAATAAAGCAGCTGAAGCCAGTGGCTGAACACTTCTAATGCATGAGTTCAAAGCTATACGTGACGTAAACAGATGTCGTAGTACCGACTCCTCCCACAAGGAGATGACGACAAACAGCTGTCTCTCAAATTCTGAATGAATATTCATACCATGTCAAGGCTTCGAGAATGGTGGCTATGATAAGTCATTGTCCCTGTGGTTGCAGGACAGCTTTTGTGATTCGACTAGCACAGTTGTTTAGATGTGAGGATGCCCGTGGCAAACCCTACGTAAGCTTGAACAGATAAATGAATAATAGAGCCCTTTTTTGGGTTAGTAGTACACTCGGACATCCAAGGCTACTACTACTACTACCACCACTACTACAAAGTGTAAACAAAGTGTATTGGTTGTATTTCATTGTTGCCACAGACCTAGAGGTTGAGACTTTTTCACGAATAGCCAATTATCCATCGAAAAGGAGGCACGTTAATGACGTCATAAGTTACGCCATTATACCTTCGAAAGACATTCCTCTGAGTTTGCTGGCGATGTCTACAAGAAGTCGGTGTTACTCTTATAATCACCAGAATTATGCAAGTTTCGTAATACAGAATACAGTAAAAAATTAGGTAGGGATGTAAGATACCATGTGGCAAAGTGTCATCTGTGTCAGGTACGTTGATAAAATTTTATTCCGGAAAAACACCGGAACACCGGCTGTGAATCTCATAGCAGTGTGACAGTATTGATTTTTTGGGGGGAAATGTTTAATTTTGTAATTTTTTTGCATGCTTCACTGTTATCAGCATTATTCAATATTCATAGGAT
This sequence comes from Macrobrachium nipponense, assembly GCF_015104395.2. NCBI lineage: Eukaryota > Metazoa > Arthropoda > Malacostraca > Decapoda > Palaemonidae > Macrobrachium > Macrobrachium nipponense. The sequence goes on along the minus strand of NC_061093.1, from coordinate 25,437,230 downwards.
TTGTTAGGATTACTATTAACACAATCCATTTATTGATGTTTATTAACTGCATGTGACACTATTAATATTTTGGAATATAATTTGTACAATCATCACTCTCTTCATCATTAATCATTATTCACATGTTTCTTAGGATTATTATTAACATACACCGTGACTGTTTATTAATGTTTTGTACCATATATTAACTGTATGTAACAATGATTTCAGAAATTTTTGGAAATTGTTTTGAAAAACACAAACAACTTGGTGAGGGTGGCGGCGGATTGGTGTTTTGAGGAAATCTATTTTCGTATTTTCATACAAAATTGTAAAAAAAAGGGTAGAATAAAAACAAGATATAACATACTTTAATACATAAATTGAAGAATTGGAGTCATAAAAGACAACTCACATGTTTGCAATATCTCAAAATTTGATTTTTTAACAAATTATTACATAGTGCACTATAGGCATTACTTATGATTCTTGACAGTGTCCAGTCGGGCCCCAGCTGCAACCCTTTTCATTGATTTTAGTGTACCTCCGTTCATATTTTCTTTCTTCCATCTTGCTTTCCACCCCCTCCTAATATTTGTTTCGTGGTGCAACTGCGAAGTTTTTTTTTCATGTTAGACCTTTAACATCTTTTTACTCTTAGTTTCCCCTTCAGCGCTGAATAACCTCATAAGTCCCAGCGCTTGGCGATTATCCTAAATTTAATATTGCATTCCATTCCATATTTCTCAAGCGATGGACCGACGACGTCACAAAACGCTACGCAACTTCCTGTCCAAGAGATGTCACTCACAAGATTGTTCCCATGGTTCCTCCTTTTCCCTTTATAACACTTTTTCCCTCTTTATTTTCCAGACTTCTCCGCTATCGTTCTTTCTCTTGCGCATTTCTGGTTAATAGTTACGTCCATGGTCTTAGACCATGGTTACGTCGATCCAGGCTTGAGTACTTTTCTCCAAAAAACGTTTGCTAACGCGCTTGAATTCATCATTATCTCGAGGCGTTGAAGTCGTCGAATTTTATACATTTTCGTTTTGCGACAAGAGCAGATCGCAATACAGCGACAAAGGTCCTACAACAGAGTACCAATTCAGTTATGTTTTTAGCTGAGAACGATACAGATGTCGAATTCTTAGTAGATATTTTGACGGTTTTTCTATCCACATACCATTATGTGTCTCTGTTGTCATTTTGCTGTCCTGATTAATTTCGTTATTTTGATTCTGTTTTATGATAAGTGTGATTGCAAGCATACTTAGTTTGGTTGTAAGTTTGTTGATCTTTCTGTCACCCCTAAGAAAAATAAGCATTTCTTCGACTTTATTCTGGAATGGGACATTAATGCAACATTTTAGTCTTCTTTTTTGCTTCATCCGTATAGGTGTAGGAAAATGTATCAGAACTGAAATATTTCTAGTGCGAATTCTGTTAATGAGAGAAGAAAAAATAAAGTGGAATTTCTGTACGATAGACACTGAAATAATTTGTATGACTAAATGTCATGGACAACCCAGCAATAAAGAATAATTGGCAGACTATCAGTTAAGCTCTAGATAATGGACAAATCAGCCTTCGAAGTTAATAAACAGATAAAGCATTAAACTTGATAAAATTACCACCTATCGCATTAAATAGCCCGGGAAGCAATTAAGTTATATGACCAAATAAATTTAGTTCAGTAAATAACAACCGTTTAGTGGATGAGCGGCCGTGTGTACTATGGCCAGAATAGAGTTCCAACCAAGTTGAATTGACCGATGGGTAAATAAGCTTAATGATTAAATCAGCAGTTGCTTCATTGGCAAATTAGCACTTAAAGCTTTTTGCATAAAAATAGTGTCCAAGCTAAGGAAAGTTTAACAGTTATAAACAGTGAGAAAACCAATAATAAACCTAAACGGGGTAGTCAGCAATTAAGCTCAATGGTCTTACTAACAGCTATGCAAAGTGGCCAAAGCAGACATGAGGGGAAATGGGCAATTGAGCAATTAGCCCTTAAGTGGAAGGCAGTCAATGTCTGGTACAAGTTTCAGCTATCATAGGTGGATTAGTTCATCTGGGTAAGGATATATCTTTAAGGTTTACTGGAAAGTAATTGCTTTGTTGTATAATTCTTATACGTATATCTTACTTGATCAGTCTTTTTCTGTCCTAAAAATGATACATACTGATCAGAATGAAATTATGGAAAAAATCTTGGCGTTTGTGTTTATTAATAATATTTTTCTGAATGTTGGTGTTAACATTAATGTAAAAGAGTGAAAAATTACGCAATAATATAAAAAAATATTTACGCCATTAAATTACTATGATAAACTTTTGAACGTTGATTACACAATTTGTTAGCATTTCCATGTGTTATTAGTTATGGAAAGGACAGCCCAAGGAATGATCAGCTTAGAGGTATTTTCTTGGGGTATGGATTGAAAACCACCTACATGGAAAATATCACTACCGATTAAGTAGCTGGATAGGAGTGGTATATTTATTTGCTTATTAACGAAATTAACAGTAGCAGTCATGCCTAATGGGAAAACCAGTAATTAAGCTTAATGGTGAAGCCAGCATTTAAACCTTAATACATATAAGAGTAGCAATGTCTTAATTAGTGGGGAAACAGTTTAGATTTAATGGACAATACAACTATTAAATAGGCTTTATATAGGGAGGAGTGCATGATCATATTGAACAGACAAGTTTAGTTAAATCAATCTTCACGCGTCGAGAAGTTGAGGGAGAGAAATTGATCATGACCGTTTATTCAAACCATTCAAGCAGTTTAGGAGACGCTGCTGTCATCAGCAGCAAGGTCAGAGGTCACCACAACGGGTATAACCATGGTCTAAAGAAAGCGTAACCTTGCTCGTGAGCCGTTAACGACAGTTACTGTTAGTCCCATTACATTTGATTGCTCGTATGGCCATTAATCGTAATTGCTAGTTGGGGCATTATATTCATATTTATTTGCTTGCCTGGCCATTATGCTTAATTGTTGTTTTGGCGATTCGTTTTAATTGCTCCCCTGTGATTTCGTCTAATTGTTCATCTGCTTGTGGACTGGAGTGTTTTTAGTTTGTTTAAGGGGGAGGCGGAAGGGTGGGCAAAACTCCGTATACGTAGAGACAGGAAGATATATAGAGAGTGATGGTATTTTGACGCATTAAAGTCGCTAATAGTATGATGACTTTGCATAGTAACTGATCGTATAATGATATACTGTGAGTTAGTCACATGAATAAGTAATCGAGCATCCCGAAAGGGCAGAAGTGAAAGAAGAGCTTAAAGAGAATAGGTTCCCAGTACTTGTTTGAGAAGGTGAAAGTGAAAGAGATTGGGATGGAGGAATTTCAAAAGATTCACCAGATAAAGAATGGACGCTTAAGAATTTATTGAGCTCTTGTTTGTAAGTCTGTTTAGGTTCACAAGAGAAATTTACGCAGTTTAAAAAATATTATGGTAATTAAATGGCAATCATAAACAAATGTAAAATGAAATGATAAGCATTCCTCTTATGTATGGTGAATCAAAGATGAAACTTATGGATCATATTTTTCATTTTTCAGTAGTCTGTTTCATTTCTGCTACATATATACACACAAAAGCGTATATATATATATATATATATATATATATATATATATATATATATATATATATAGGTATATATATATTCGTAAATATTGTATGTGTGTGTGTGTGTGTGTGTGTGTGTATTGGTGGTTAATAAGCAGGGCCTAAGGTTGAACACTGGCAGAGGTAACACTTTATTGATTAACCAGCCTTGCTTCACAACATAACTGGCCTTGCATGGAGAACGCTGTAGCGAAGAGAAACTGCGTGTTATTGTTAGGCTTATAACGACAAAGGTGATAGTATCTGTGACATGTCACACTACTGTAGATGTACTGTTCTCTTGTGTGGCTCTCTGTATCTTCCAGAGGATCTCCATCTTTTAGACTAAATTGCTCGAAGTGGTGTTCTCCCCGCCCTTCCAATAATATTTATGATGACTTAAACCATTTCGTAGGGCTATCTTTTATGAGATGGATTCCAACTGGGAAATATTATCAGCATCCTTGTTTCCTGTATTCCTCGATAGAGGTCTAATTTGCAAACCATTTAACTTAGACTGCACTACGTAAGGTTAAAGGTTAAAGTAGCAGGCCTGCACTATAGCTTAGAGTAATAGAACTGCTATTAGCCTACTGGCTTTGCAGAATGACGGGATCCACCTTAGTAGAGTTGTCGCTTCTTCATTCTTGTCATTGACCAGAATTCTTTTCCCCTTTCGGATTCAAAAAACTTATATTGCTTGTTTATTCATCCTTGTTCTTGGTTATTTTAACTTCTCGTGTTTCGTTTGTGTCCATGTGTGGCCATTTTCTCCTTCACCATCTTGCGTTATTTGTTACAAACCCGGTACGCTTGTTCTATACGACGTGTCTCGTTATATATATATATATATATATATATATATATATATATATATATATATATATATATTATATTTCTGACTCGCCCAGGTCGTTCAATTGAAAGGTAAGGGTAGTACCATCTGTTCGACACGTCTGTGTTGATTACTCACACACAGGCACACACATATAAATATGTGTGTGTGTGTGTGTGTATAAACCTCCTAAGAATACGTAGTTAATATGAAATATACGAGCATCACTTGCAGTAACCACTCTTCAATAAGATAAAGCAAAAAAGGAAAACATTCCCCCAAAAACATTCAGCAACTGGTCTGATAAATATGGGGAGGTAACAGTCATTAAACTTCGGAAATGTGAGCCATTCACTTGATAAATAATAAAAAAAAAACATTTGTCATCGAAAGTTACGCAGTCGGGCTGTCTCTAGGTGACTCGGTAATGTTTTTTTTTTTTTTTTTTTTTTTTTTACATCGAAATGTTGCCAAGAAAACGGAAAGTTAAGTGTGGGATTTTCTTTCTTTGTTTCTTTAGTTTTTTAGAGCTCCGGACGTCATATTGGATTTAAATCTAGTTCCACAGTTATTTTTAACAATGGCAGACAATATTTTTAGGTTTTTAAATTTAATTTATAAATTTTTTTGTATCGCGAGGCATGAAGTAACATTTAGGTTTATGTTTTATTCAGCATAACTAAAAGGGATAGCTGAACTTAATTCTGGTATGAATGAACGCTATGATATCGGAAAAATAATGAAGGTTTATACAATATGAAGTTGCGTAAAATAAGTGTATGTGGCAGGTTGTTACTGAAGTTTAATACATCGCTTTCATTCAGTAAATTAAGAATTACATCCTTTAATTGTCTGCTGTTTTATGACCAGCGTTGAAAGCGTCATTGTGCGTTCAAGTGCTAAATGAAGATGATACTCAAACCCTCTGTAGTGGGAGTTCTTGAACGGGCGCGTGCACGCACCCATGTTATGGGGGAGCGGGGAGGGGGGGGGGCGCCGGCCGGGTGGGTGTTGGTTGTGACATCCTTTTTAGTTCGTTTGTTTGCTGTACTGAACAACTGCTGGCATAACAGCGTTTTAAGGCGGCGAGGTTCTGTAAACCATTATGAGCGGTCGCCTGGTTGAGATTTAAGTTAACAAGAACCATTGCTCATGGTAAGGCGTTAAGGGGAAGAAGAAACCTAGTTTGGACCTCTGGACTCGCGACAACCAACCGAGACCATAACCTTGTGGAGAACGAACAACAGCAACGAATTCACTCAAATCGGCGGACGAGTTCAGTGACCTGCTTGGAAGAAAAGTACTGCACTCACCAAGGGAATAGTTCCTCGTTGGACGAGTCGGTTACGTGCTC
>NC_061093.1:25411432-25426432 GCF_015104395.2 Macrobrachium nipponense | reverse complement strand
CCGCTCAGAACATGGTTGTTCTGCTTGGTCTCTGCAAGAACCGGTCTGCGAGTTCTGAATTTCTGTAACAAATTTTTATAGGAAGAATGTCCGCCTTTACATAATGCAAAAAGGAAAACCTGAGAGAGAGAGAGAGAGAGAGAGAGAGAGAGAGAGAGAGAGAGATCTGCATCAGTATAATCAGGCTACATAGGCGTATATCTATTTCAACGAATGTTCGTTTAATGCATAAGGCCTATGCTGGCATTCACCTATACTATAAGTATCCATGCATACAAATTCATAAATCATATGTATTATCCATACATAACTATACATAACGAATTATCTTGCATACATGCAAACACATTTATAAGCATACAATAAACAAATAAATGTGCTCAGTGACCGAAGAAAATTATCACTCCACCCCTCCACATGTCCGGTGCAGATGTAAATAGTATTTTGTGCAGTTGGGTTGAACCTCTCTTTCTTTGCCACCTCGTTTATTCTTAGCGCTATTGTACCAGTATATCTACACATTCACCTATATACATATATATATATATATATATATATATATATATATATATATATATATATATATGTATATATATATATGTATATATATATTTATATATATATAACACACATATATATATATACATATATATATATATATATATATATATATATATATATCTCATGGGGTATGTTTAGTTTTAAATACATAAAATTGCATAGGTATGCATAGCCTATATACAAATATCTGTAAATATACATATGCATAATTTCGGACGCACTACACATATATGCATACGTACACACACACATAATATATAATATATATATATATATATATATATATATATATATGATATAGTATATATATATATATATATATATATATATATATATATATATATATTATATATTATATATATGTGTGTGTGTATGTATGCATGTGTGTGTAAGTATACGCCCGAGTATGATAAAAATAAATGTATGTCGTAATCAAAGTTCTATTCGGGAACGAACGAATATTTTAACGTATCTTACCCTGTTCACTCAGAAGCAAAAACCGAAAAAGAAAGAACCTGCATTTATTTTCATCTATTTCTTTCCGGTAATTTACGTACCCAAGAGGAGAGAGATTTAGTTAAACGAAGAGCCTTCTAATTCAACGTTTCTAATTAAAAAAAAAAAATTTCATCGACGTGAATTCATAAATGCTCAATCTAGAGTAGTTGTCAAGGATGATAAATCGTGCTTTTTAATTATTACTGGATGATGTTAAATGAATTTTATGGTCTATGTAATATGTAAATTTGGTGTACACTGGACCTGTTCGGTCACTAACCTGATATCCTTGGATACAACACTTATTACAACTCAGTATGTCGTTGCTGATGCTCGTTGTATCCATCACGAGCGACTTTTCGTAAAATTTTGTTACGTAGAGGGATCTATTATCAATTTTCGAAAGGAAATATGACCATCATAACTGTGTGTCATTTTTGTATCTTAAAGAACAGAAATTTTCACCATGCGGCTCAATAGTAAGGTATTTTAAAAATGTGGCTTTTACAAACAGGAGTTTGATTATGGGTTAATACAGTGTTTACAGAATCCAACTGCAGTAAAAACAGTTTATTTAGGGAATAAACTTTCTGAATTCAGAGATGATATTTAACGAGATGTGAACTAATTTCTGATCCAATCATTCATTATTCTTTAAGAATCTTAGTAAGCTCACCGATTTCGCTGTCTGGAGATAAGTAGTTTTTTTTTGTATTTCGCTGTCTGGAGATAAGTTTTTTTTTTTTTATTTCGCTTTCTGGAGATAAGTTGTTTTTTTTTTTTATTTCGCTTTCTGGAGATAAGTAGTATTTTTATTTCGCTGTCTGGGGATAAGTAGTTTTTTTTTTATTTTGCTCTTTGGAGATAAGTAGTTTTTTATTTCGCTTTCTGGAGATAAGTATTTTTTTTTATTTCGCTCTCTGGAGATAAGTAGTTTTTTTGTTTCGCTCTCTGGAGATAAGTATTTTTTTTTATTTCGCTTTCTGGAGATAAGTAGTTTTTGTTTTTATTTCGCTTTCTGGAGATAAGTAGTTTTTTTTTATTTCGCTTACTGGAGATAAGTAGTTTTTTTTTATTTCGCTCTCTGGAGATAAGTAATTTTTTATCTCGCTGTCTGGGGATAAGTAGTTTTTTTTTATTTCGCTCTTTGGAGATAAGAAGTTTTTTTTTATTTCGCTCTCTGCAATAAGTAGTTTTTTTTTTCTTTCGCTCTCTGGAGATAAGTAGTTTTTTTTATTTCGCTCTCTGGAGATAAGTATTTTTTTTTTATTTCACTCTTTGGAGATAAGTAGTTTTTTTTTCGCTCTAGAGAAAAGTAGTTTTTTTTTTATTTCGCTCTCTGCAATAAGTATATAGCTTTTTTTTCATTTCGCTCTGTGGAGGTAAGTAGTTTTTTTTATTTTGCTCTCTGGATATAAGTATTTTTTTTTTATTTCGCTCTCTGGAGATAGGTATTTTTTTTATTTCGCTCTCTGGAGATAAGTATTTTTTTTTATTTCACTCTTTGGAGATAAGTAGTTTTTTTCGCTCTAGCGAAAAGTAGTTTTTTTATTTCGCTGTCTGGAGATATGTTTTTTTTTTATTTCGCTCTCTAGAATAAGTAGTTTTTTTTTTATTTTGCTCTCTGGAGATAAATATTTTTTTTATTTCGCTCTCTGGAGATAAGTATTTTTTTTATTTCAGTTTTTGGAGATAATAGTTTTTTTTCGCTCTAGAGAAAAGTATTTTTTTTTTTATTTCGCTCTCTGGAGATAAGTAGTTGTTTTTTTAATGGTAACTGATATTTCTTGAAGGTTGCTAGTGGCAAACGGATTAGCTTGACGTACGCTTTCTTAAAATTTCTTGAGTCATGTTCGTCAGAATCTGAGCTGAAGAGCTTATGACGACTAAAAAATTTCAATCTGTACATTTTTTACTTGAGCCCATATTAGCTGACGATAGAAAAAGAAAGAAAGAAAAAAACGTAGTACAGCATGGTCAGTAACAGACCCAACGGATTAAGAATAGCTTGTGGATGGGTGCTATGGAGCTATGATTCATAATGAAAGATGATATAATGAATTATATCTATATGAAATACTACTGTATAATATACATTCATGCATACACTATATAAATATATATGTATATATACACACATATATATATATATATATATATATGTATATATATATATATATATATATATGATATATATATATATATATATATATATATATATATATATATATATATATATATATATATATATATATATATATATATGTTTGTATGTTTAATAGTTGTATAATTTTGTGAATTCGAGAACGACAGGTTCTTCGCCCTTGTCACGACAAACAGTCTAATTCGCAATAAATTGTGACTAAGAATTCAAACGTCAAGGTGAAAGAGTTTTCTTTGAAGCCTCAAATGCATTAGACTTATACGTCCTTCCACAAGAAATGTTCAGTATTCAGAAAGCTTTGTTTCTGAGTGGTAGAATAATAGATAGATAGACAGATAGAAGGGGCACACACTGATAATGTTCTTCCTCCGCTCTACGCTTCTCTAGGGACTCGGTGGACCACGATGCACTTCACACGAAGACGTAGCTGAAAGTACGTTTCCCTGTTGCTCTAAGAGATTCGTACCCAGAAAGTCCCCATAATACGATTTTATCTCTTAAGGGAAAGAACTTGTACGCTTGTGTGCGTTTCTGAATCCCCTTCGGGTACCCTAAGAGATTTTACGCATCATTCTGATCATCGTAAAACGTATCTGAGCTGGGGTTGCGTTCAATTAGTTGGAGTCCTGAGATTAAAGGGAAGAAGAGCAACAAGCCAGAGATCCTTTGTTGTTGAGCAGTTTCAAAGGCAGATCCTTACTACTGCTACTACTACTACTACTACTGCTGCTGCTGTTGTTCGTGGCACACGCTTAGCGATGTTGTTTTCAGCATGGCGTGTTTTGATTACCTCGTTGTCTCGATGGATTTGGCTGCGATGTACTTTGATCTCTCTCTCTCTCTCTCTCTCTCTCTCTCTCTTTGTGTGTGTGTGTGTGTACCTGAATGTGTGACTGTCTTTTGATATGTTAATTCTATTACCTTCCACTGTCGTGATTTGTTGATCCTTCTTTAATTTGCCTAGGAGTGTTTTGAATGATATCGGAGCTAAAACTTCAAAATAGTAATCGTCAGTGACACAAACTACAGCTGTTCCCAGTTTAGTATGGCTTATAGTTTATGTGGTATGATACGCAGACGATCATCGTGTTTTTTTATAATTTTTTTAAATTAGTTGATTTTTTTTTACAAAGACTCAATACATACTTATCTTGATTCTAAACCACTCAATCCAGCAGATTTTACCCCGGTTTGGTAGTCTCAACTAAAACTACCAAATAATAGTAACTACTCAAATAATTTTCTACGAAAAAAAATAACACTTACGGCTGCGATTTAGACATTCTTCGCCCCGACATATAGCGACGTCAGGTTATGTTCATTTGCATTGTAGTGGTCTCCAATGCTCCAAGTGCATTTCAGTGTATTGAGAGTACAAATGTTTCCACGTGATAAGAAAGGCACCGCCTTCCTACTGCTCCATTCCGCTGGTCCTGTCTGGGGTCGTTATCAGAATCAAGTTGCACAACTGTGTGGCAAATATTCGCGCCTTTTCTTTTTCACTCGTTGTCTTTCCCTCTCTTTATTCTTTTGTTTGTGTCCTTCCCTATTGCTTATTTAGTTTTACTGTTGTTGAAGGTATTTAGGTAAAAGAAAAGGTTAATTTTAGATTTTCATAGCGTTAGTGAAATCCTCGTTTAGTTGACCTTCGTAAATTTTTAATCTTATTCTGTTCTTTTAAAGTTAATGAATTTATATGATCAAAGGGTACATACTGAGTCACCACTTAAAAATAAAATGACCCCTATGCATGTATTAGAAAGCTACCCATTAATTATTTTCCCTTTATTCTGTTAAAGAAAACTAATGTGCCGGCATTGCCCATTTTCCGCCCTCAGATCTTAAAAACCACTGTGGCTAGAGGGCTGCAAACTAGTATGTTGATCATCCACCCACTAATCATCAAACAGACCAAATTGCAGTCCTCTAGCCTCAGTAGTTTCTATTTTATCTAAGTTTAAACTTAGTCATGATCGCACTTCTAGCAGCGCTAGAGGTACCAGCAACATAGGCCACCACCGGACCGTGGCCGAGTTTCATGGGCCGCGGCTAAGAGTATTTTGGGCGGTAGCTGAGGCCACCACCAGACAGAAAACTCGACTGCGCCGAAGAAACTTCAGCACATGTTTACGAACTTTCTAGGAGAGTAGGAAACCACTTTGTTTAACTCTCTCTCTCTCTCTCTCTCTCTCTCTCTCTCTCTCTCTCTCTCATGCATAGCCTCCTTAGACCTTCATGAATTACACAACGAAACAAGTTTCTGGCAGAAACTTTGAGGAATCGTTGCATGAGGATCATATAAATGTAATTTACTGACGCCGAATCTTTCGGGAAAGCTAATTAGAGATGATTTGTTCCTAACTATTTTTTTACGTTTTTTTTTTTAAATTATGGAGATATTTATCACCTTCGCCCGCAGAAAAATAAAGCAAGATTTAGAACACCACCAGAGTAATGATTTAACACTGAAAAAAGGTAATGTTCCGAGGGATTTGAGAAAGTTGATATATGAAACAATTCATCGGACGAAATATGGATTTTTTTTTACTGTGACAATTTTTCAAATGTCAGTAGCGGAGTTGCAAGGCACCATATATATATATATATATTTTTAGATGTATTTTAAAAGACTTTCCAATTCCGTATTATTATTTTATATATAGTATAATAATAATAGTAATATATAATATAATAATAATATTATATATTAATTTAATAATAATATGTTACTAGAATATTATATATAAATTAGATATATTTTAGATACTTTTAAAAAACTTTCCAATTCCGTATTATTATTGTATAGCCAGATTGAACTAGGGTTACAACTGCATGTGAACGGATACTTGTAATTGTAAGTGAAAACACTGTAAAGCGTTTGCCTATTCGTCTGATTACTTTTTTTTTTTAATGAAACTTTTATTTTCTAAAATGGGGAAAGACAGCAGTTTTTTTTTCTACAAATAACCTCTAGTAGTATTTACGATTTTTGAATGAAACTTTTCTTTTCTAAAATGGGGCAAAAACTAGCATTTTGTTTTACCAATATCCTCTAGTAGTCTTTACGATTTTTAAAATTAAACTTCTTCTCTAAAATGGGGCAAAGAATAGCATTTTTTTTTTTTTTTTACAGATAACCCCTAGCAGTTTTTACGATTTTTTAATGAAACTTTTCTTTTGTAAAATGGGCAAAACTGTCAGTTTTTCTTCTAAATAACCTGTAATAGTAATGATTTTTTAAATTAAACTTTTTTCTAAAATGTGGCAAGGACTAGCAGTTTTTTCTTTCTTATAAATAACCTCTTGTAATTTTTCCAAACAATCTCTCCCCCCAAGCAAAAGGCAAGACTGAAGCTATCAAAATTCTCAGTTGTTCTCTATTATTCTTCTTCTCCCTCCTTAACCAGGAAGGCATTTCGTGAAGGAAACGAATAGATGGCATAAAAAGCCTACTTTTCCCTTCCCAAGAAAGATTTCACGGAGTTTTGAATGCAGGCGGTATAATGATTGCATTTTTGTCCATTCCGGAGAGCAAAAGAGACTGGAATTGGAATTTACCACAGTTATTAAGACGTCTTTTTTGATCCTCGGCCTTGGGCGGAGAGAGAGAGAGAGAGAGAGAGGAGAGAGAGAGAGAGAGAAGAGGAGATTAGAGAATGAGTTCAACTGGCCATGAACTTCCATCGTGCTATTGAGCGCTGAGACAAAACGGTTGTTATTCAACAAGTTCAATTATAACCCCGGTGTGAGAAGAGTTAAACCCGACGGAAGGCGAATGTTTTTTCCGCAACAAATTGCAGCTGTTTTGGCGACAGCCTTAAACTTCAGGTGGTTATGAAGGTTTGTTCAAGTCTGGAAGAGTTTCTTGGCTTTCGACGAAGTCAACAGCTGATGTAAATGAAGTAAAAATGCAGTCTGGAACTTTTACCTTAGATTTTCATTGTAGAGCAGAAGCTATGCTCTTTCAGAGTCGTGTAATGGAGAGATGAACTCTGCAATTTCAAAAGTAAGCGATCAAAATTATGTGAGATTCGTTGTCTTAGGCAAATTCTTGGCGTCTAAACGTCGGAACTTTCGAAGTAAATAGAATGCTGCAGCGTTGATGGCCTGTTTGCGTCATTTTTTTTTCGAAACTTTCTATCTTTTGAATTGCCTCTGTGATCATGAGGATGTCTCCAAGTAAGGCTTATGAGGATGATTTTCAATACGTGATTATAACACCAGAATTACAGAAGTTATTTTAAAAGGAACACGTTACTGAACTATGAAAAAATAATAAGAGTTTATGCAAACGAGAATATAATATATTACAGTAGGAAGGTGCAGAATAATGATGAACTTCTTAAAGAAAAATGATTACCTCTAAGGTCCCCAAGTATAAAAAGGAACTAAGAAGAAAAGAGAAACTAAACAGGAAAGGTAACAATTTCCAAGGACCTGAGTATGAAGAAGAAACGAAAGAGAAAAAGAGGAACTAAACTATAAAGAAAAAATATAGAAAAAAAGATGTGAGCGTGTAAATGCGAAGAGAGGAAGGATACCTAAAGAAAATAAGAATAATAGAAAATCTCAAAGACCAGCTGAAACGGAAGGAAGAAAAGCACAGGCGAATAATAGGCGGAAAAGGAATAATGGATGATAAAAGAGGCGACGGAGTGTTAAAAGACGAGGTTTTGGCGCAAAATGATGGCGTTATTAGAGGGCGGTGCATTATGTTGGTAATAATTTATTAAAGTGATTAAGGACGTGACGTTGACATGGCAAATTGAAGGGAAGGCCTCGGGGAAAAAATTACCAGGAAGATTGATTAATTATCTATTGCTCAGTGGGGAGAGGCGAACGAAGCAGCCGACGAGCTCTCTATTTGCATCGTCAGCTAGAACGAATTTGAACAGTTGCGCGGCTGAAGGCTCTTGATTGATAAAGCCTTTAGAAACCTCGAGAGGAGCGAAAAGAATGATGTGGCCTTCGGCATTGTGTAATCGTTAAAGATCCGGTGGTTATTAGATATAAAGGATATTAAAGGATGTGTGAGAGGAATGCTAATTAGAGAGAGGGTTCACAAGTGCCATCCGTCGATAATGAGAGGTCTCCTGATGGAAATGATGGCGAAGATATGTGGGCGTGTGACGCTAGCGGATCCAGAACAATTTCATGGGCGAGCGCACCAATTTTCATATTATATATGCATACACACACACGCACACGCACACACATTATTTTTTAGTATGTATATATATATATATATATATATATATATATATATATATATATATATGTTTCTTTAATAGATTTGTTATTTTTCCCATTTTTTAAATTTCTCATTTATGTTAACATATTAGCTAAATCTTTAGTACTATTACATTGTCATAAATGAGAAATTTGAAAAATGGGAAAAGGTAACAAATCTATTATAGAAACAATATATATATATATATATATATATATATATATATATATATATATATATATATATATCTATATATATATATATATTATTATATATGTATGTTTCTATAATAGATTCGTTCTTTTTCCCCGTTTTAAACGTATATTTATGATAATTTTCACCAAATCATAGTATTTTACCCCCATGATAAATAATGACAATGTAATAATACTAATGATTTGGTGAACATGCTACTATGTTCACCAAATCATTAGTATTATTACATTGTCATTATTTATCATGGGGGCACATGCCCAGGTTACCGCCCCTCCCCCAACCCCGGAGGGTGTGATTAGATGAAAAGGTCTGCTAATACAAATGGACACGGGAGATAAACTGTCTTTATTGGTTTCGTTTGCTTCTGTTGTGCAGCTAAGGTTGAGATCAGTTCGAAGGGAGCGCTAGTTCAATTGATGTGAGTTCATATTAGATGGGAATATGTAATGGTTTTGTTTGGGTTGACGTAAGGTATATTCTATTGATAAAAAGGTTGTGGAGAAATTGTAGAGCTTTGTGATAGATTGTACTTTCTGAGAGAGAGAGAGAGAGAGAGAGGAGAGAGAGAGAGAGAGAGAGAAAGACGAGAGAGAGAGAGAGAGAGAGAGAGAGGCAAAAGGCAAAGGCAATTTTATTCTATCGACCCCCTTCCGGGGTATCAGAATTACAAAATTACACAAATATATATATTTTACACAAAAACTACAAAAAGAAGAGACCCAATAGATTACAACTATATTTATGTACACATATAGCAAGTACATACTTAAAGCATAAAAGGTATTCTGACAAAGGAAAGTACATACATCGAAAATAATATCAGAACAATGAAAATCCTAGAAAGCATTAAATCTAAAATAAAGACATTATAAGGTTAACAAACTTTGCAAGTCTTTTCAATTCTTTAGCACTTTAGAGAGACCTAGCAATCGTGAGAAAAAAAAGGGGCGGTAGATCGCGGGCTGATTCTCATTTTGATGGTCGCAAACACGTGCTTTCATGGATTGATAGATAACGTAAGCATGCATCGAATAGTGTGCTTGATTACGCCTTTGAGAAAATGAACTCCAATCCAAGACTGAAAAAGACGTAGGCTTATAGGCTATGGCATAGCAGAAGGTTGGTGAAAATTGCTTATTTTGTCACTACCTTGTGTTTGGCCTGCCACCTCGGTGGCCGCGAGTTCGATTCTCGGGCATTCCACTGAGGGGTTAGAGATGTGTATTTGTAGTGATAGAAGTTCACTCTCGACGTGGTTCGGAAGTCACGTAGAGCCGTTGGTCCCGTTGCTGAATAACCACTGGTTCTATGCAACGTAAAAACACCATACAAACAAACAAACTACCTGATGTGTGTCAACTAACTATGGAATTGAGAAGCCTTTGAAGCCTGAAGTAAGCAGAAGAAAGTATCTAATCCCGTAAACACGGGATCTTTAACAAACCATATTTGAGAGAAAGAGGTTTTTGTACCCCAAAATGCTCTAGAAATGATACAGACCTCAGAAAGTAGACAGATAGCAGGCTGAGAAATACCGAATAGGAACAATCTTGTCAAAATAAAGTCAGTGTTTCTAGTTCTCAGTCTGTGAAGTTTTGGACTTATTTGATTCTTCAGAAGGACACCCTAGTTGTTGCATGAAGTGTTGAATAAGTTGCGTCTGAAAATCCGAGAGCTTTACGGAATATCATAATATTTATGTTAAGTTATTATCCATTTAGAAAAGGGTCTAAGAGAATAAGATGTACAGGACAGAGGAAGATGGAAAAGGCTGACTAGAAACAGCGACCCCATATAGAAATGGGAAAAGCTGAAGGCAAAGAAGAAGATTATCCATTTCAAAGTAAACACCAACATTCGATGAAGTATTCCAATTGAGCGCCATTATGAAGATTCGTCAAATGTTTACTCTTATTATCGACTGATTTATTTGTTTATTTATTGATTGCTCTCCGCGAGTTGATTAGCACAGCTGAATAACCGACAGAATAAGGCTTGCATGAATTCGCTGGTGTTTGTTCGATGAGTGTTTTCGTGAGTAATTATTCCTCACATCCAGTAACGAAACGAAAGCTTATCTAGTTTTCTGAAGTGGAAAGGAGTGTCCGATCTGACGTTACAAAGGGCAGGTAATTACTTCCGGAGGTAAAAAGGGTCCTGAAGCAAAGGAAGAAACATTTTACCTCACCTTTTTGAAAATGTCAGCAGAGGGAGAGAATTAGAAAGAATGAAAATAAAAAGGGCAAGGAATGGAAAAAGAGGAGTTGGTCTTTGACCTACTGATAAGATGGAAATTAGGGCTGTGTTCCACGGCCGATGGTAGATTTTGGATGATTGCCTTGTAATGCGAACACAATTTTTGTGAAACCTCTCCCCCCCTCCCATCAAATAGGCCCAATATGTTTAAAAAAATTTTTACAAAACAAATTTTTATGCGTGGAAAGAGAGAAACTGAAGAAATACATAATCACTCCTAATGCAACGAACTTCGGAAACGATGAGAGTGAAGAGAAAGGAGTGCAAATTCTGTAGGTGTCTCAACAATCTTTTTGAGTGCTGAGACGTCTTCGAACATTCGAGAGGGGTTTCAGTAGACCGAAATTGCAGAGGGTTCATTGCAGAGGGTGATGAATATATATATAAAACCACTATACTGGACTAATTGGTAGGTATTAGGTGCTAGGAAATGACGTGTTCTCTCACAGCATACATATTATATATATATATATATATATATATATATATATATATATATATATATATTATATATTAGAGAATAGGACTCCCTGAAGAGACCCCATTGCCGTACCAACTACTTGGGGCGGAATGACTCCCCATTGCGTGACAAAAAAGGCGCCTCGGCTTAAGAAGATAAAATCTTTTCGTTAAGACTCCTCTCTCTCTCTCTCTCTCTCTCTCTCTCTCTCTCTCTCTCTCTCTCTCGTAGTAGCCATCTTGCTTGGTGAGACGTACCCGCGTGAAGTCACAATAATCAACAGATATCACAAGTTTAACATACGACTAGAATTTGAGAAATATCTAGAAGTGTTCGTGAACTAGCGGTGATAAGATTAGTGTGAAAATAGTAGGATAAAGCGTCTTCTAAGTTAGTTTATCAAGTGTAATACTATAAATCAGAACAAGATGGCAGTAAGTTCCAACTGCGGGAAAAGGTGGCGTAATTTGGCGTGTTTAGCAGATTCGCAATACGATGAGGTAGCAGGAAGGGAACTGGCATTTCTCATCTATGAAATCAGCAACAGTCCTAACCAAAAGATACAAAAGCATCATAGATATATTAGAAGGATATAATCCTTCAAACTGGAACAAATCTAATGAAAAACATCTTGAAAATAATTGAAGAAGTTCCAAATAAAATCCAAGTGGTCAAGAGACTCATAAAGAAAATATACATAAACCAACATATTCCGACAAAGAAAATGAATAAGGTGAATCTTGTGAATATACTAATTGATGCATTAGGAAAAAGAATGCCAAAAGCATGCAAACTGTGTAAGGTTTGGTATAGCATAGTCAATCCACAAAACCTAATCAGAAAATGTGCTGCATGCAACATTCCGACCCATCCACAGTGTGCTGAGGTTAATACAAGATTTGAGAAAAGATACAAGAATTTTTTGTTCAACATGTCTATCATGGATAGACAATGTTATTAAATCAAGATTGAATGTACAAATAGTTGAGGATGAAGAAGAAGAGGAAGAGGAAGAAGAAGAAGAAAAAGAAGAAGAGGAAAACGGAGAAAAGTAAACAAAAATGAAATGACAGAAAAAATAAGGAAACAAAGAACAAGATAAAAGTATGGATGCAGAGATACTCATTGATACTACATATGAGGCAATAAGCAGCATACCTACGAGAAATAAATTACGATATGACAACAGAAAAGCAAATCCCGAAGAGGCTCTACCCAGATCTATACAATGACGGGAAAGAGGAAAAAATAGAACAAGAAAGACAAAATCTGCAACCTTTTGAAAAGAGGGAATTGCAGATTTGGAGAAAGATGTTACTACAAACATCCTAAGATATGTCAAAACTATGAAATATATGGTAAATGTGCATACTTAGATGGATATGGGATGATTGCAGAGATCTGCATCCAAAAATATGTAAAAACCTAAAAGAAGGAAAAGGATGTAAGTTCGACAAAAAATGCAAATATATGCACCCTGTAGCCATGAATCATAATCAAATAAATAACCAACCAAGTAATAAAATCCAAAATAAGAAAGAAACAAATAAGAGAGAAATCAAGAATATCAGGTAAAAGAGAAAAGCAAACCACCAATGAGATATGCAGAGGTGTCAGCAAAAAATTTCAAAGCATCAGCTCCGAAATTCTACTCAAGAGATAATAACTGTATTTATTATGCAAGAGGATATTGCAGAAACGGAGAAATTGCAGATTCAGACACAAAATTAATAATTATGATGAAGGAAGATCAAATATTATGGAAAAGTTGGATTTTTTAATGTCAGAATTTCTGGAAATGAAAAAAAGAACAACATACCAGAACAGGAAAGAGACATGGGAAAATCCTTATTACTATCAGTATTAAATGAAGGAGAAAACACGCAAACCATCATAGTGATGAATGCGCAGGGTTTAGTTACGAGTAACTCAAAAAGAAAAATAGAGTACTTAGAAGAACTAACCCAAAATGAAAAGAAAATAGATATAATGAATATAAGTGAAACCTGGTATTCCCAAGAGACTGGGAATGATGATCAAATAAAAGGGTTCCAAACTTATAGATCAGATAGAAAAAATAGGAATCAAGGGGGAACCGCAATATATGGGAAAGACAAAAAACAAGGAAAAATATATGAGAAATATAGTAACTCAGAATGTGAACTAATAGCGGTAGAATTTGAATCTGAAAAAATTGATGAACATAGTAATATATAGACCTCCTAATACTAAAGAGTTTGACTTAATAATTGAAAAATTGGATGATATATGTAGAAATCACAAGGACTGGACTATTCTCCTATCTGGTGACTTCAACTTTCCTTTCGTAGAATGGAAAGAACGAATAGGAGATTGTGGTTGTACTTATACATATAAAAAAGAGAGTAATAGTAGTGCAGAAGATAAGAGGCAATTGAAAAGCTATTAGATATGCTACTAGAATACACATTCAACAAATAAATCACCTGCCAACAAGAAAGGAAAATACTTTAGACCTAGTATTTGTGAACGAGATGAATTATGTTAAAGAAATAATAGTTTATAATGCGAGTATTTCAGACCATAATGTCATAGAAATTAACAGTTCATTCCAAAGCAAGTGAAAATAGAGATAAGCAAGAAATGAAAAAGTGGGAAGGATATGGAAAATACAACTTCTACAGTAAAAATATAAAATGGTCAGAATTAATGAAGAATTAAACAAAGATTGGGATAACATTTCGTAAGTGATGACATAAGGGTAAATACGGAGATATTATATTAAATATTGGAGATAATAGTGGAAAAATATATACCGAAGAAGAAAAGTAAACATCATTCATGCATACCAAGAGACAGAAGGATCTTGTTCCAGAAAATCAGAAAGTGGAAAAAAGGTCTTGCAAAAGAAAAAAATGCATGGAAAGTTATAGAACTAAAAAGTAAGATAGAAAATGCAGAACAAAAGATTATACAATCAAAAGAAAATGAAAAAACGGGACTTGGAAGAAAAAACCCTATTAAATATCAAGCAAAAACCCCAAACTATTATACTCATATGCGAAGAAGATGAATAAAAGAAGAATAGAAATAGGCCCTCTGAGAATTGAAGGGAGATTAACGAATGAAAAAAAGGAAATTTGCAACATACTGGCAGAACGATATAAGAGAGAATTCACCCCTAGAATAGATAATGAAGATAATGATATAGAAGTAAGGGATGAAAATAGTGAATATTTAGCTGACATAGATATTAATGAAGCTGATATTGTGCAGGCTATTAATGAAATTAAAAATGGAGCTGCTGCAGGGCCTGATGGAATTCCTGCTATTTTGTTAAAGAAAGTAGTTCATTCTATCGCAAAGCCACTTGCAATATTATTAAGACAAAGTGTAGATACAGGCAAGATATATGATGAGCACAAATTAGCATATATTACCCCTACTTTCAAAAGTGGATCAAGACTAGAGGCAAGTAATTATAGGCCTGTGATCTAACATCACATATTATGAAAGTGTATGAAAGGGTAATGAAGAAAAATATTATGAAACATTTAATAAAAAATAATTGTTTAATAAAGGACAACATGGTTTTCGTACCCGGAAAAAGTACACAAACCCAACTGTTAGTCCACC
>NC_061093.1:25403932-25406432 GCF_015104395.2 Macrobrachium nipponense | reverse complement strand
AGATCCTTGTTATGTGACATGTGAAATGGAAACCTTTTTGAAATGTTATGAAATGGAATAAGTGATAAGTTGCTGCTATTTTCTGTTGTGGTCGTATCCTTAGCAAACCAGAAACAGTTTGCTTCCGTGTGTCAGTTATTCGTGTACTGCAGAACTCAACGCTACTTTGTTGCTAACTCACTACTGACCATGTAAACTAAAATATACACTAAACAGTGTAGTAAAATGATATCCTGTACGGACAGACATTTCGCAGTGATTTTGATGCAGTGAAAAATATTAATGAATGAAGGATGCACTGCAGTGAAACACATTTTCAATTTCTCTAGTTAAGCTTTAACTTCCGTGCACCAACATACACAAACACACTATCATGCACAGACAGATGCTACACATTCATCCACACAAATTGTATCAGTTGTCACCATGCAAGATATTAACGGAAGTCAAGCATCTCTCTCTCTCTCTCTCTCTCTCTCTCTCTCTCTCTCTCTCTCTCTCTCTCTCTCTCTCTCTCTCTCTCTCTCTCTCTCTCTCTCATGACATTCTCTGATACTGAATTAAACAAAGTTAAGTGAATCTTCTTTCGTTGTATATTTGTCTTACGGATAAGTACACAGTGAAACAAGAGAGCTGAGAAATATGTTATCTATTATCCTTTTAGCTTTGTTTATGTTGTACAGAATAATGTTTTGTTCTTGAAGTGTTCATAAGCTTTCCCTTCAATTTCACAAGCAGGCTAAAGAATAACCCCAACTAATTCCCTTGTTTCCAAACTACTTCAGAAGCGTAAATTAAAATATAAATAATACAATTTAAACATATCACGAGCAAAACCTGACACGTTCCACCACATACTACAGACAGCGCCCAGTGCATACAGCCCCGTTATGCGCACGTAAAACCCATTCGATGGCAAATATATAACACATTTTATCTGCAGTTATTGGCGGTCAAACTTTGCGTAAGAACGTGCTTCGTCTTATAACCCAGAGCAAGGATCAGACTTTATTCCCATAAAAGGAGTGATATGCTGTCGTTAAAATGGGCAGAGCATTCTCGTTCTTATTCATAGGGATGCTATGGATTCTGGCTCACCAAGCGGCGGAGGGTAAGTGATCATGCGTCGTTCTTTAGGGCAGAAACTGTTTTACGCCGTTTGAGTGTGATGTGTATGTGTCTCGATACGTGGCATGGAATTCGTTCGGCAGAAAGGTAGGCAGGAGAAATGTGATGGCGGTGTTCCACCCCGTTTATGGAATTGTTTTATGCGATAGTAAAGCTCTCCGGCATTGTGTACAAAAACAGAAAAGCAGTTTCATTAATATCGATGAGTTATGTAATTGGAATGGGAGATAGTTGTACAATAAGTAGAATTATAGGTATAAATTATTTTGTTTTGTGAAAATTAGACTATAAATCCAATAAGGGGGGCTGTTTCAGCCATTCATTGTTTAAGATGTGAAAGACAGAGAAAAGGAGTAGGTGGTTGGACAGCAAGAGTGAAGAAGGAAGGTGGAAGGGAGGTAAATATGAGGCCAAAAATAGGTGGGTGCAGCTAGGACCAAAAGGACATTGCAATCAACATTTAGTAATGCCCACATTGGGCCATATGAGGTACACTGACGAACTACCCCATATGGGATATGAATTATGTTACAATGAGAATTAGGAGCCAAAAAAGGGCATTAATTTATTCCATTTAATATTCATTTAAAAAATCATACTAATTAACAAAAATACCCTTTATAGTCAATCGTGTAGCATAAAAAGTCAAAATATAACGAATCGAAAATGCATTCAAACCGAATGGGCGTTGAAATGAAAAATATACAACCATATCTGAAATTTAAATGTAATCTCTTGTCATGCATTGTTGCCATTTGCTTATAAAAGAACTATTTTGTTTCGAAATCAGATAAAAAAAAATAGTGTCACACAAAACCGAGCGACTGTATTTCCCTATGTCCAATTGCGCTCTGGGCTCTATTCCTCCTCCCTCCCTTCCCTCCTCCCACCCCCATCGCCACAAATTTTATTTTTTGGTCATTTTACGGTCTCTGCATTTTGTATATAGCTTTGACATGCTTCTGATGGCGCCCGGAAAATGTTAGTTTGTTCGTGTGATGGAGTCCATGAATCGGATGTAAACTTGGTTTATCATCAGGATCATAACTGGATACTGAAAGAGCAAGATAACTCGTTTTAAAAACGATTCTATACAATGTTTCGTTTTCTCTCCTTTAGAGAAGTAATCGAGGTTTTCCACTGTCATGCATCTTTATAAAATCCTCATCGTTGTAGTCTCGACATTTCTCTCATCTTTCTGTAGACGTGTTGAGTAGAACTGTCTGATTTTCATATAGTGCGTTGACAGACTTTATTTACTTGGAAAACTTACGAAGTTTGGCTGTCTGTTGGAAGTTGCTCTAACGTTAGGGATTTTTGTATGATGAAAATGTTCTATATATATAAGGGAAGGTTTTGAAAAATCTGGAGG
>NC_061093.1:25358932-25398932 GCF_015104395.2 Macrobrachium nipponense | reverse complement strand
TCACGCAGAAAATAGTGATCACCCTCTAAGGTTAGATTCATTTTCCATTCTCTCTAGTCGAGTGGCCCCCATGGAGCTGGCAATAGTAGAAAGTCTCTACACATTAAAGTTGAAACCTTCCCTCAGTAACAACGAGAGGTCCACGGAGATGCTGTGTTTTTAAATTTTTAGTGTGTATGTTTGTATGCCTTCATGATGCAGGTATTTATTTATTATTATTATAATATTGCTTCCTTTCCCTTTTTTATGCTTGTACATTACTTTTTTTTTTTATTATATATACAATGTAACCTTTGTGTAACATTTCTTCATTCTAATGATCGATCGTAATTTAGTGATTTTTAATTTTTTTTTTTCTTTCTGTGTTTTTCTATAGACCTGATGATGGAGACAGTTACTCCGAAACCGGTAGTCATAAGAAAATAAAGGATGTTTTATGTACAAGTGCTGGTTTTACTCTTTCTTTATATATATATACATATATATATGTATATATATAAAATATGAACTTTCTGATTATTCATAAATCGAGAGCACTAATAATATATATGTATATATATATATATATATATATATATATAGTATATATATATATATATATATATAGTATATATGATATAGTATATATTATATATATAGATATAGATATATATAGATATAGATATGATTAGATATATATATATATATATATATATCTATATATCTATATCTATATCTATATCTATCTATATCTATATCTATTATCTATATATATATATAAATATATATATATACATATATATATATATATATATATATATATATATATATATATAGTATGTATGTATGTATGTATATATATAAAATATGAACTTTCTGATTATTCATAAATCGAGAGCACTAATAATATCATGAGGCGAAATGACTGACTGAAAAAAGCGAATGTTTGTGTGGCAAATCAGAATTCAAGAGAAGAATTATGACAATATTTCTCCCCCGCGAGCCTTCGAATCTGACCGTAGAGCAAGACAGACATTTCATTTCGTAACCTAAACCATCTAGAATCTTCGTACAACAGAACGGAAAGTGGCGCAGAATCTTTTCGAAGCCTAAATGGTCGAAAAAGCCGTATTATATGTGGCGAGTAATGCAATTAGCGCCTAATGTACAGTTCTAATCCCGGAGGATGCCGGCGATAATCTCATCAGGGAGGTTAATACACATTTCCAGTCCATTACGTTATTGTTTCTTAATGAGGTTAATTTTTTGCAGCTACTAACGCCAAAAGCTGGCGCGAATTGGCCGTATTAGCGAATGGAGAGCGAACCGAAAAGAAGATGAAGGCAGTATACGCTTGCAAATGAAATTATCTCCCCGTTGCAAACGAAAAAGAAACGCCCCTGAAGTACTTGTTTTGCGAGGAATTCAGTCTTTAGTCTTATCTTCTAATATTTGGGAACCAATCTAGACCAGGCTTGGCGGGATAAGTTTGTTTTGTTGCTAAGAACTTGTAGAAGTTTAATCCATCCTAATATAACCTTCCCTTAACCTAACCCAACATAAAGAGGTTTGCCCCTGACTTGGCTGTGCCCTCCCTCCCCTCAGCTACTGGCCCCTCGTCCATTTTGCAAAGATTTCCGATATTTTCGGCCAATTCTGAGATAGTTTATACGCCCCGATCTGCACGCAGCCGAATATTTGAAATAGAATTCTTCTGTTGTAAATGTCAAAGGACTCTTTCACTTTTTTTTATGTTGATGTGACTAGTTGTTTTTCATTCCTTATTTTATTTTTTACTTATTTTCTTCAGTGTTTGTTTCCACGACGTAAATAATGTAAAATCATGACGTAAAATTCTGCGGATATGTTCTCAGGAACTCAAGAAACGATACTGAGCGCGGGTGCCATGGCGCCATTTTCCCCGAGAAATTATATCGTTCCTGTTCCACTTTCAATAAATTCTATTTTCTGCCCGTCAATTCGATTCGCATTTGGGCGGTGCCGCAAAATAGAACTCAAGCTCAGTATTAGCTTTCTAAAATAAAACCACTGATCTCTCTCTCTCTCTCTCTCTTCGTTTTCCTTTCGTCGGCTTCGTATGACAGGCCTTGCTAGTAAAACGAAAAACCTACATTTTAAAGTATAAAGCCCTCTTCCTATACTGTAGGGACCAAGTTTTCGTGTTAATTATTTTTTGATCTTGATCCTTTCGAAGACCATACCGTAAGATTATCTTGATTAGTCAGTACGTAAAACTCACGGCAAAAAATTCCTGTGCATAGTTCAGTCACGCATTATGGAGAACTTATTGCCAAATCTGAATGCTCCTGTGGTCATGTAATATCAATATTCACCTGCACATTCTCTTTCTTTCCTCGAAGTTTAATAAAATGAAAGATTATCGTTCAAACCCCTGAAAAAACATCGCTTATGCATCGGTTTTACAGGACTTTGTAGATCAAACAGAAACTTCTTTCAGTTTTCTTCTGAAGATTGAAAAAGAAACCCACAAAATCACTTTGTAACTTGTTTACTTCTAAGTATTTACATTTAGTTTTACTACACACTCGAGTACTTTCAGGCCCTATCTGTAGCCCATTTTCAAGAGATGTTTGTGATGTTAGCCTGGGTCAAGGGCCAAACATCTCTTGAAAATGGGCCACAGATAGGGCCTGAAAGTACTCGAGTGTGTAGTAAAACTAAATGTAAATACTTAGAAGTAAACAAGTTACAAAGTGATTTTGTGGGTTTCTTTCTCAAACTTTGTAGACCATTGCGTGCACAGTGAGACTTTCGCCCTTTACCAACGCTGAACTTGAAGTGATTCAAAGTAATTCGTTATTTTATTATAATGATATCTCACGGTCGTCCTGATAATGCTGCAGCATCCAAATAAATGTTCTACTGTGATTCCTTAGAACCCCGAAAATCCGGTGGGAATTACCGAGTATCCAAGCGATGTATCATACCAAGGAGAGACTTAACCATCATTTCATATTTTAAGAGCTCTAAATAAGATGTAAATATTGAACTCAAAGTACCGTGGAGTAATGACGTCAACAATTTCATTGTTGGTAGCAGATTGACTAAATTATTTTCCATCAGAATACATGAATACAAAGGCATACAAAATCAATACATTTCGTTGTGATTCCAGTGGCCTTCTGAAAACAGATCGCAGCAAGGCTAATGCAGTTATGTTCTTTTATGCCGTCAATACTGTAGGTTTTCATTCGTGTGTCCTCCGCGCGAACACAGCGTCGTTAATACAATCTGCATGAGATTAAAAGAAAGGTCTCGAATTTTATTTCCACCCAGCAAATGTCGCTTTCACGGTATAGAAAGAGGAAGAGAAAACGAACGTAAGAGAGAGAGAGAGAGAGAGAGAGAGAGAGAGAGAGAGAGAGAGAGATGTGCAATTCACTTTAGACAGCGTCAAAGGTTGGTCCTCACAATTCGCGTGTTCACACTTAAACCAGAATACGATTCAAAAAGGCTTCTGTTCCGAAGCGTCACTAAGAGAAATGACCAATAAACTCTGTAGGAAAGAATGAGAGGCGGGTTTTTCGGAAGCTACAGAGAGCCCAAAAGGCAAAATGTCTGGAAAAAGAAAATACGTTAACCATTGTCTCGTAATCCGATTGTCTCTTTTTCTCTTTTTAACATTAGTTCAGATTTTATTTCCGATTTTATATCTGCTTTATTCTGTGTGAGAATCGTGGTGCAGTTTCGCGATGATATTTTGTCGTTTTATTTCGCTGTTGTTTTTTTTAATGTTCCACGTTTTATTCATTTTTAGATTAGCTTTACAGTACCAAAGTCGACGGCGTTGATTGAGAGACTAGGTAAACTTGTCCTAGGTGAATATTGCCATATTTTTTGTAATATAGCGGGGAGGCAAACACAACGTCTATCTCTTTGGGGACTTGTAGTTCATATGGCAGAGTGGCTTGCATTTCTATATGCATTGCAAACAAAACGATTAAGAAAATATACAATTTATACTTTTTTGTTGCTGTTGTTATTGAGGGGTAGGAAAAGTCTATGGAAGCCTAAAAAGGTCTGAAAAAGTTGTTTTGCGTTGAGCTAAAAATACAGGAATTTTAGGATAGGACATTTATGATTTATTTATTAGAATGAATATATAAAAAGAATAAATAATGTGCATGTTAAACAGTACAGAACAATTATTTCTAATGAAATATAGCATATTTATTTAAATTTTCGTTGGTGAAACAACGTGCTATTTGGCGGTAGATTTTAGCATGCGCCCCGAGTAAGCTGGAGGTCGGGTCACGCCTTTTTTTAAATTTTCACTAAACATTAATCATTGTATTTTTTAATACTGGTACTTTGAGATTAAAAAGATCCTATACCAGTTTCGAACAAGTTAAGGGAGGCTAGTAGTAGTATTAGCCCTGCACTGACCTTATGATAACTTCATTAACTTGGTTAAATTCAGGGCTGATGCCAGGCTCAAAACTATCTAGTGTTGATTAAACATTGTATTTTTTAGTTTAACGTTCCATCTCAGTTAATCATAAATTTAAGAGCGTACTGAGGCTTAAGTCTGAGTAGCAAGGATACCACATATCTAACTTCCCTTTGAAACGTTTAACATAAGACAAATTTGCTTGTTTAAACTGTATATAGCTTGTCGATTAGAATGTTTAACATTTACGTTAAAATATAAATTCATGGTAAAATACTGTCTGGAAATCATGTCGATTATGAATTTTTGGAAAAATACTGTCTGGAAATCATGTAAAATATAAAATCCTGGAAAAATACTGTCAGGAAATTATGAAAATATAAAATCTTGGAAAAATACTGTCTGGAAATCGTGTAAAATATACAATCATCGAAAAATATTATCTGGAAATTATGTAAAATATAAAATCATGGAAAAACACTGTCTGGAAATCATGTAAAATATAAAATCATGGAAAAATAGTGTCTGGAAATCATGTAAAACATAAAATCATGGAAAAATACTGTCTGGAAATCATGTAAAATATAAAATCTTGGAAAAATACTGTCTGGAAATCATGTAGAATATAAAATTTTGGAGAAATACTGTCTGGAAATCATGTAAAATATAAAATCTTGGAAAATTACTGTCTGGAAATCATGTAGAATATATAAAATTTTGGAAAAATACTGTCTGGAAATCATGTAAAATATAAAATGTTGGAAAAATACTGTCTGAAAATCATGTAAAATATAAAATCTTGGAAAAATACTGTCTGGAAATCATGTAAAATATAAAATCATTGAAAAATACTCTCTGGAAATCATGTAAAATATAAGTTCTTTGAAAAATACTCTCTCGAAATTATTTATGAGGAATTGTTGTATAACTCTTCATCATTAAGAATAATTAGTTCCGCATAGGTAGCTTATCTTTTTCTGTTATTCCGTGATCATTAAAGAATTGCGCTTCAGATTCAGTATACAAGTATGACAGTTTTATAACCAACAGTATGATGTATTGAAAATGTTGTCTGTATTATTTAGAAGTTAATGAAGAAGCCTAAATATTAGCCTCTTTACCATGTGTTATTTTATCATGCACAATACCTTACTTTATTACTCAGAAATACAATACAAATTTTTCATTATCTTATGTACATATAACCTATTACTGTCACAAATTTAAAGCTTTTCTCTTTATGTCTGCTAATTCCTTAGTCCTTACTGTTTGTTATCGCCTACTATCAGGAATTATTGAACGCTAAAATGAATTAGCTTAGTATATATCTGGTGACTCTTTCCTGCGACCTGTGATTGAAGTTTAGCAGTAATCTGCTTACCAGCATAATTATATCTCACTTGCAAATATTTTTCAGTTATTGCTTTAATCAATAAGTGCAAGTGATTGTCCAATGGTTGAGCATCATACATGTGATAATCGAACTCTGAAAATATTGTTTTGCCTCTGTAAGCTGCCAATACTGAACTAACTAATTTATGGAAGTTAACTCTCCCCAGTGTTTTGTTGCAGGACAGCATTTCCCCCATATTTTTTTCACATGTATTGCATATATCGATAACATCATTTGATGGATACACCAATTTTCCTTTGGTTTTTAATTTGATGAGGATGTGACGAAAATGAGCGTCTGTTAACGTTAATGCATCAATGCAGACCTCACACTGTAAAGACTTTTTTAACTTAAAAACAACAAAGCCAGCAATAAAAGCTACTATTTCATTTGAACATTTAGACAAGTGGTAATGGTTTAGAATATAATCATAATCATCTTCCTTGTCATCTGAATATGCTTCTTGAACATCTAAAATTCGATCTAAAATGTCTTGAAGCAGTTAATATGGGCACCGACTCTAATGGCAAGCAGTTGCCACGAATGGTATCCATTAAGTCATTATGTACAAGTAACCTCTTGTAAGTAGCAGAGAATTGTCTCGCTGTTGGGTTATCATTATGGCCTCCCATACTTCTTACTTAACCAAAGAATAGTTCAATATGATCCTGACTTAATTTGTAGGTCATCAAAAATTGTAAAGGCCCATATTTGATGCAATACAATTTTCGCACAGAATCTGAAGACTTCGTATGCAATAGAGAAAGCCAATGAAACCAGTTTTTCTATTTGATTTAAAGATGTCTTTACCATCCTGAAGTCTCAAAGATCTGATATATGTTTCTGTTTTTAGTACAAAATCTTTAATATCACTTGCATTATTCTTCTGAATTGGGCTCTTAAATCCTTTGACTTTTAGATTTCGAGAATTTGATATGTCAAATAAGATGTTGAATACCATAATGAATTCAATAGTAGCTTCACTTCCCTCAAATTCACTTATTTTTTCATCAAGGAATTTATAGTTTCAGTAAACGTGTTAACTGTCTGGGGATGAAATGGAGTACGAAATTATGTATACCGTAAGCAGAAGAGTACGCACACAAGAAAACTAAAAGAACGAATTAAAATAACAGCGTATAAAAATTAAAAAGTGTGACACCTTAGTCATCGCAAGGTCGCGTACCTACGGTCGACCCAGCGATTCAGTTGCCAGTCCCAATATGGCGTATCCCGCAGCAAGGCGTCTCCTCCCATTATTCCTCCAAGATTTAACCATGTGTCTAAAATTCAGTAAAAGAGAGTTGATGTCACGCGAGTATTCGAAAAGTTATTGACTACATTTTTTTTCGCTTTATTTGTAACTGAAATCCAGTTTGATTCTTTTTGGTGCAACGCCAGATAACTTGAGCAGTAATACGGTGGGTTGTAAGAACCACGCCCGAGTTTTGCCTCGGCTTAAATTGTCCGTCATTAACTTGATGCGTTCGGAATACATTATGTAAATTGACGCAAATATACCTTGTGATGACAGTAGGATCTGTTTTGCAGAGTTTACATTTTTCATGGCCTCTGAGAATTTGACATATCGGAGATTACAGTTGCCAAAAAAAGAAAATTAGAACTGTTGTCAATATCTCCTTTTATATATTTCAATACTCTCTCAATAACTTGCGCTATTGAATAACATGGCGTTTGGCGTACCTATGATGACGTTGTATTTTTTTCCGTTTACCAATTTTTTGGTTATAGGCATAAGTATAGTCGACATTGATATAGAAGCGCCTATGAAGGGAAATCGAAAAAAAAATGATACCAACGAAGTAAGAAAAATTCTTATTCACTACGCTCGAGCCAAACACATTTATAAATAAAAACAAAAAAACTAGGTAGCCTTTATGGTTAACATAGGAGACATTCATCCTCCCTTGTAATAGACATTCTCTTAAACACGTACATATGCAATGCATCAACTTTGAAGGGAAGGGTTATTCACATACGGCGAAGTAAAACAAATTGCGTTGCCGAGGGATTCTGAAGTAGTTCAGCGAGCAGGAGAAGCAAGAATCCTTTACAAAGGACTTTTGTTTATAAACAGAAACCTCATTTCGTCTACGACTCGGAGTAAAATTTAATTTAGACTTGATTTGACATGAAAGAAATATCTGTTCTTCTGTCTTTCATGTCAAAGAATGTTGTTTTACCTACGACCAGAAAATATATATGGAGGAACTGTATAGAGAGCAGCGAAAGAGGAAAAGAGGTCTGTATCCTTCATACACAAGCACAAAGTAGCGTGACAAGAAGGGGACGGGGGTTAAAGGAGGTGGTTTTTTAGGTGTGTGGGGGGGGGGGGGTTGGGGGGTGCAGCGCCAAACACCTTCCGGGAGGGATAATTGGAGGTTAAGGGAGACAAAGCAGTTCCAATATCCCTTGTGATAAAATGAGATTCCTTATTCATAACCTCTGCCCTGAGGTTGGGAATAAATTTCACATGATGTACAGTCGGGACTACAAATTGAAATCCGATTTAGTCGGCGCCATCGTCAGCAGTGATAAATAATGGCTTCAGAAATTGGAAGGGCCACAAGATCTTTTTTCTCCCGTCTTTTTTTTTTTTTTTTTTTTTTTTTTTTGAAGTGGGTATCCGGGCGATCCAGAAAGATCGGTGAAAAGATAAAGGAAAGTGACGAACAGGAAGCGAAACGACTTTCAATATTCTTAGCAATCTCTCGGGAAAATTGCAATGCACTCTATTTGATATCTCCTCTAGATTACGATGCCAGGTTTCCCGATTTTTGAAAGTCCGCTTAACTTCATTCTGATGGAAATAGGAACGGAAGATCAAATGAGAGACAGACTTAATTCCGTCTTGGAAAAAAGCGCCGTTACTTCGGTGTAGAATGTTGCAAAAGGACTCACATTTTAGATGAGATAATTTACACGTGAAGACACTGGCTTGACAAACTTCAGGATGATCGTATCGGGATGTCATGTAGCTGATCTTATAAAGACATCGATAGTAATTTATCACTTATTGGTCTCTTGGTTTTCATAATGAAATGCTTAAAGGTTATTTTATCTAGTTTACTTAATAATCAAGAGATTTTGTTGCATATACTTTTCAACACTCAGATTTTAATTTTTTAGATCCACAGATTTTCTTCTTCGTTTCAGGGAGTTAATTCATCAGATTCATCTCGTTCACGTGGATGAAATACGTGTTTGCACAGTGTCTCCACGACCACGTATTTCATACCTTTAGGAAATCGTCTGGACGTTTATTTAATTCGATAAAAACAAACATGAAAGGACATTCCTATATTGTTTCATTGTTTGGATTTAAAAAAGTTATACAAATGATGCTTTAAAATGTTATAATTGACAGCAGCGAGAAAGGATTCTGAAAATTATATTGCCAAATATTTTTTTTGTGTAAAGACTACGAAATATATTAATATTCAGCATTCAAGACAGTTTATTAAAAGAACGTCAAGGATAGTCAATTCACCAAAATTTGCTTAATATTAAAATTCTTATAAAGTTTTACGGGACGCTTACTATGTTTACTAATTATGAATAACCGAAAATAGGAAAACAATTAATGGAATATATTACCACTGTAACATTGTCCTGTAATACTTCTTGCTCAATACTGCAGGCCAAGATTTAGCAAAAAAAAAAAAAAAAAAAAAAAAAACCCTAAAACAAGCATAGTTTGCCATAAAGTAAGTTGACATTCTTCGCAAAGTATAACACTAGGTATACAGTAAGATAATACAAGTAACCGAAAGGAGAGCAAATAAGAATCAAGCATGAAAACGAACTACTTTCTCCTTCGCCTCTTAAGGTTTTACTGCAGCTGATCAACTCTGGGAAAAAACGAATTTCCCTCTGGGAATCCCAAGAGAGGAATTGTTCCTTATTTATGGCCTCACAGCGTTTCCTCTCCGCTGACGGACCAAGGAATGGCACCTGGGGTGGTGGTGGGGGTCGGTGGCGAAAGGGGGTGGGGTTGTGGTTGTGAGTCCTTTCATTACTAATCAGGCAGACTTAATTATCATGAAGGCAGTTAACTAGTGTTCTTTGATGAATTGGAGCAAAAGCTGAGTTGCCTTTCATATTCGTCTTTCGTTCGAAATTTACTCTTCTGTAAATTCACTGTCCGTCTATTTTTTGTTTTTCGAATCTAGCTAAATTTAGCACCCGGTCGAAATGATTTTGAGGTATTTTTCTTCTGTTATTTTCTTCTCTTTGATGCTTAAATAACAATAATATTTGTAGAGAGCATTGCGTTTTGTTGACGTGGTGTACATTTTAACAGCATTTTCACTTGTGATTGACAGGAAATCTTTGCTGCGGGAACTGTGCCGTTGACTGAAATTTGTCTTAATTCTTGAAAAAAACATTGTCTCTTCATATTCCTCCTTAGACATCTTTTCCATGTTAATTTTTTTTTTTACACTCCTAGAATCAAATGTTACATTTTACGGTTGATAACTGCGTTCAACCAGTGGTCTTACTGTTCTGTTCAGTCTATACCAAGATTTTTTTTTATTATTACTATTTTGAAATTATCTGAAGCGTGTTTGCATAAATTCGAAAGTTCCATTCTAACACAGAAACCAAAGCGAGCTTGGTTTAGCAATGTATTTGACTGCATTGTTACGAAATCTTAGTTAGAGTAAGTAAAAATCAGACAACTGTTGCAGAAGGAAAGTTTGTAAAATTTCAAATGAAAACTTGGAAAGTTGGAAGTTTATAGGTGTGTTTACACTTATGACTTTCCAAGTATAGTAAACAATTTTCCAGATGTTCAGAAATGACCTTGATGTCATATATTTCTTAAAAATGAAACTATCATCATCATCATCATGGCTTCCTACCCCCGCCTTACATAAGGGTTCCCCACACATTTCAACAGAGCTAGTTTTTGATAACTTTAGGAATAACGTCTTTTAAATTTGAACGCATCACTAAAGAGTAATTGGGTTTCTTCTTATTATATTATTTATTTATTTATTTATTTTTTGTCTATCACAGTCATTCTATTCGACTGGATGGTTTTTGAAGTGTGAGGTTCCGGGCTGCATCCTGTCTCCTTAGGAGTCCATCACTTCTCACCATGTGCGCTGTTTCTAGTAGCACACTCTTCTGCGTGAGTCCTGGAGCATGTAGGCATCTAGCTTTATCAGGTTCCTTTTCAGGGATCTTGGGATCGTGCCTAGTGTTCCTGTGATTATGGGTACAATTTCCATTGGCATATCCCATATCCTTCTTATTTCTATTTTCAGGTCTGGATACTAAGCGATTTTTTCTCTCTCTATCTCATCTACTCTGGTGTCCCATGGTATTGCGACATCAATAAATGATACTTTCTACTTTAGTTTTTCAATCAACGTCACGTCTGGTCTATTGGCACGTATCATCCTATCTGTTCTCATACCATAGTCCTCAGAGGATATTATTATATTATTATTATTATTATTATTATTTTTTTTTTTTTTTTTTTTTTTTTTTTTTTTTTTTTTTTGTTTTTTTTTTTTTTTTTTTTTTTGCTCTATCACAGTCCTCCAATTCGACTGGTGGATATTTATAGTGTGGGGTTCCGGGTTGCATCCTGCCTCCTAGGAGTCCATCACTTTTCTTACTATGTGTGCCGTTTCTAGGATCACACTCTTCTGCATGAGGCCCGGAGCTACTTCAGCCTCTAGTTTTTTTCCAGATTTCTTTTCAGGGATCTTGGGATCGTGCCTAGTGCTCCTATGATTATGGGTACGATTTCCACAGGCATATACCCATATCCTTCTTATTTCTATTTTCAGATCTTGATACTTA
The DNA here is from genome assembly GCF_015104395.2 of Macrobrachium nipponense. Lineage (NCBI taxonomy): Eukaryota > Metazoa > Arthropoda > Malacostraca > Decapoda > Palaemonidae > Macrobrachium > Macrobrachium nipponense. The sequence goes on along the minus strand of NC_061093.1, from coordinate 25,387,290 downwards.
TCCATTTTTTCCCTCTCTTTCTCTTCACTCTGGTTTGTCCCATGGTATTGCGACATCAATGAGTGATACTTTCTTCTTGACTTTGTCAATCAACGTCACGTCTGGTCTTTTTGTTTGCACGTATCACCCTATCCGTTCTGATACCATAGTCCCAGAGGATCTTTGCGTGATCGTTTTGGGTATCACTCCTTCAGGTTGGTTGCTCGTACCACTTATTTACTGCAAGGTAGCTGATGTTTCTTGCACAGCTCCAGTGGAGGGCTTTGGCCACTGAATCATGCCTCTTTTTGTACTGGTTCTGTGCAAGTGCCGGGCATTCACTTGCTATGTGGTTTATGGTTTCATTTTTCGTATTGCACTTCCTACACATATGGGAGAGATGTTATTTCCGTTCTATCATACTTGAACATATCTGGTTATTAGGGCCTGATCTTGTGCCGCTGTTATCATTCCTTCAGTTTCCTTCTTAGCTCTCCCCTCGTAGCCATTGCCAATTGTCATCACTGGCTAGTTCTTTAGTCTGTCTCATGTATTGTCCGGCATTTGGTTTGTTGTGCCAGTCCTCTGTTCTTTCTGTCTTTCTGTATCTGTATATTTCTGTAGACTACAACCTCATTATATTATTATTATTATTATTATTATTATTATTATTATTATTATTATTATTATTATTATTATTCAGCAGATGAAACTTATTCATATGGAACAAGCCCACTGGGGCCATCTGGAAATTCCAGCTTTCATAGAATGTGGTGTTCGTTAGGAAGAAATAAGAAGCGGTAAAGGGAAATAAAGAAAGAGGAGATCCTACTTATTAAAAAAATCAATAAATTAACAAATGGGTAAAAAATAGATTAAAATGCAAAGGGGAATAGTAATAGGGTGGTAATGCATTGCATCTTTGCTTGAACTAGAAGTTCCAATTGCAAATTTGGTTTTTCGAATAGAAATAGGTCCAAGATTATAGAAGGTCATTCAAGGTCACTAATGCGGGTCAAGTGAATTGTTATTTTCGGTTCTCAACCTGTCTAAATGATCAAGACACGAAGAGGAAGAATAAAAATATTAATGCCTAAAAAGAATGTTTACTACATGGAATGTAACGAAAATCATTATTTATGATTTTTAATGGTAAAGAGAAAGTCATTTTTTATAGTAAAGAAAAAATGTGTTTTCCAGTGAAACAACTTTTAGGAACTACGAAGTCGAACAAAGATGAGAGATAAACTTACTTCAGAGGCAATTACAAAAATCCAAACCAAGAAAAAGAAATAGAAAATAAAATACTGGCGACGGCATGAAGAATTCTAAACTTCCTCCTCGCGTGAAAATGTCTGTGAATTCCAAGAGAAGGCCGGACCAACATGGCGGAGAGGTTCCAGAAAGAGGGGGGAAAGAAATTCCGACAGATTTTTCCTTCCGAGGACTCTAGACCTCACCGAGAGATTTCTTTTCCCGCCGACGATAATTCGGAAGTAATCCCCTGTGGCTTATAGATCCTGGCTTCGGCTTCCAAAGGTCTATAGACGCTAGAAGCAGGAACTTCCAATCCTAAGCTTAACTTCCAATCCTAAGCTTAAGTGATCATGGGAAAACTGTCCTGAGTATCACTATAGATACCATACTGTAGGTCGGATGGTTATATCTTCGGGAATCTTCGGAAACGTTGTGAAGAATGGAAATTATGTATCTTTTTTTTCACATCTTGACTTTCATTAGAGTTGACTACACTGACGAAAGTGATGAAACTTGTGGCTGTTATCTTTGCTAGTGATCTTCGTCTTGCTTGAGAGCCAGTGTCCTGCTGTTTCAGTTAATGGAGAGAGATTTTAATTGCAGAATATTAATCTGTTGTCCATAGTGCCGTTACTTAGGCTAGAAGAATACTCAAACACACACACACACACACACACACACACACACACACACACACACACACACACACACATATATATATATATATATATATATATATATATATATATATATATATATATATATATATGAGGTTGTAGTCCACAGGGGAAAAGAAAAGCTGAAATTCCTTTTAGATCAACAGTTTCGTCCTCCACTGGCCCTTATCGAGAGCTGTTGATTAATAAACAGCTCTCGATAAGGGCCAGTGGAGGCCGAAACTGTTGAGCTAAGAGGATTTTTGCTTTTTTTTTCCCTGTGGACTACAACCTCATATATCTACCTTCGTGAAAAAGGAAGACTAAAACTTCATAACTTCATACTATATATATATATATATATATATAAATTATATATATATATATATATATATATATATATATCTCTCTCTCTCTCTCTCTCTCTCTCTCTCTCTCTCTCTCTCTCTCTCTCTCTATATATATATATATATATAATATATATATATATATATATATACTATATAATATATATATTATATATATATATATATTATATATATATGCTGTACGAGGCAGAAGGGCAGTTGAAGGACTCCTTATTTAAACGCGGCTGCCAGTTGTAAACTGGGTCCTTTGTCTTAAGGGCTACTCTTCGGGTGTTTCATTGACCTCAAGCAAATAAACGTTGCAATACCTAAAGTCATCATCGCCATTAATAAATAATGTGGCCTCAAGGGAATGAAAAACAAAATTTCCAAGAAATTGATAAAATGGTAAAAATAAATAGACGATATGTTATAATTTTTCAAGAAAACTATTTTCCTCCACGAACTTCCACCAACTTCAAAATATCCTTTCAGAGATCCCAAGAAAGACGATAATGACCATCTACATGAACTCTGAGAAGAACCGATTTCTCAAGTTCCCATGGTTGGGATACACAGAGACTGATGGCAATAATTCGAAATACACTTTCCCCTGAATGAATTCTTGACGTGGGAGAATTTTGGTACTATTGATGTAATGCAGAATGCTCACCTAGAAAACGGAAATATAGCAATAAAGAGCATTCTATTAATGAGAAATCAATCTACAATGATTTCCTCATCAGATCTTCAAAGGAATCCTGCCTTCCTCTTCTGGGGAGGAAACTCTCTTGCAAGGCTACCATCAAAGAACTGGCCTCCCTAAGGAGCCTTTGGCCCTAACCAGGCCCGCTTTCCCAGCCTGGCAGGATACCAGCCTTCCTCCGAGGAAGCAGCTTGTGGGTCTGACTATTTCCTTCAAGGCTACCGTCAAGAGACTGGTGAGCTTTTGGGAATTTTGGGCTTCATCCTTGAAGTTCTTGGGCCCTCTCCAGGCCCGCTTCCCCAGCTTGGTAGGATACCTGCCTACCTCCGAGGAAGCAGCCTCTGGATCGGACCCTTCCCTCTAAGGCTGCACTCAATAGAATGGCGAGCCTTGGAGGCTTTTGGGCTTCATCCTTGAAGTTCCTGGGCCCTCTCCAGGCCCGCTTCCCCAGCCTGGCAGGATACCTGCCTTCCTCCGAGGAAGCAGCCTCTGGATCGGACCCTTCCCTTTAAGGCTGCCCTCAAGAGACTGCCTTCACCATACTCTCTGCTTTCTCTTACCCAGCTTTTCAAATATGACGCTTGGTCTCCCTGAATGCTTCCTGGAGACTTTGGAGTATGGCGCATGCACAAATGGCATTTCTTCAGGAGCCGGAGACTGAAGGATTCCAAAATGTCTTCAAGGAAAATCCCGAAGGTTTTAGATAGTTTTACGTAGAGTTCTTTTCCTGACACATAAATAGTTTTTTTAAACGACTTACCTTCTATTTGACCATGCTTCTCCAAAAAGCAATTCTGTTAATACAAAACCTTTTAAGCAGCTTCTGACACCTCACTCAGGTTCTCTACATTTTGCTTCGTCAACGTTCATCAGTTTACCTCCACGCCGATTTCCTCTTTTCTTTATTCCTCTTCTTTCTTATTTCGAGCGAAGAACTACTCCAAGGGATAATTGCGGTCATCCAAAATCTCCTCTCAATCAGCTTAGGAAACACCCCAAGTTCTCTACCTTTTATTTCCTATAAATTCTTCAGTTCCTCCACGCCACTGTGTTTTTCTCTTCTTGATTATTTACTTCCTTATTTCAAATGAAGAACTTGCGTCCATAAATGTCAATACTACTGTAAAACTGCTGAATGAATCTGTAATCGCAGGATCCTAGACTTCATACTGCTTCGCGAGTTAGTCCATATTTTTCATCAGTAATCAGTTGTAGACTGAAGTTATCTGCCATTCTCCTGATGTACTTTTCCCTCTTGAAATTTTCTGTTAGTCGATCTGCTTCGTCATCCAGCCCATTTTAACCATTCTCTTCGCCTTCTTTGCTGACATGCAGTCTCTGGAGCGTTCAAGACGACTTGGAGGATCCCGGAGGTGGTATGGCCAATGGAGGCCGTGGAATAAGTGCACCTACTGAGTTATGGCGCTATACGCATGCGTGATTAGCATTTCTCTCGTCTTTTCAGGAGCTGGAGACGGAAGGATTCTAAAACGCCTTTAGGGAAAACACGAGGATATTACGGTACCAGGCGACCATGATCTTTCTCGCAGCAGATGATTTGAAATTTTCTTGAGAGCTGTATTGCCAAGAAAACATCAATATTTTAAAAAAAGAAAGAAACAGAACTTTAGCGAAAAACATCTTCTTTGTCTCATATATATATATATATATATATATATATATATATATATATATATCTATATATATATATATAATATATTTTATACATTATATATTTACTATATATATATATATATTTTATATATATAGGATCTATATATATATATATATATATATATATATATATATATATATGATATATATATATATATATATTATATTATATATATGCACACATATATACATAATATGTAATTTTATATATATATGTTAACGGGATATTAATCTCGTTATTTATTTGGTAAACATGTAACTCCGAGCGTCAGGCATACCGACACACAATCTCTCTCTCTCTCTCTCTCCAAGCGATCCCTCTCTCTCTCTCTCTCTCTCTCTCCACCTCTTTCTCTCCATTCTGTCAGGTAATCAAAATGAGAGACAAAGTTATATAAAAAATAACTATTTATTTAACAATGGAAAGTTAATCAATCAAGTCTAAATCAAGTCTCACAGACTAACTTAACTCAGTTAACCCCCCCCCCCCCCCACATTAAAATGTCTAAAACAGTAATTTGTCACACCAATTGTCTATTCTCTCATCGGGACTCTAGGTCCCCGGTCCCCCCCTTGCCAGAACACATAGTTCCTCGCCAGAATCGTCTGTTTCAAAGACACGAGAAACACACTTGTTAGCACACATAAGTTTAAAGACAAAGTTAATAAAATGGAACATCTTACAAGATATCAAACAAGCCATCCCTTTGGCTAAAGTAATTCAACTCACCCATGCAGCCGCAATATTTCACTCACTATTCCAAAAAACACTTAGGCACCGCCATCGTGGCTCTGCCTTCCTCCCACGAATCTTTGTGCAAGTCTTCTCATAGACTTGGCTAGAGATACATTAAGAATAGAAGAGGCGCACACGCACATACGAAAGCACACTTCGTTAACGCCATATATTAGTGGCTACAACCAGTTTCCCAAAGGCACTTTGAACAAAGACCCATGAACTGACGAGCATTGACTCGCCTAACTATGCAGTTTCGAATCACGCCATCACAGAAATCATTTATCAGCTTTTCTCGGGTCGTTGGTTCGGCTCTGTTCTCTATGCATTCCAAAAAGGCCACAGTGCATCACATTATGCTATATTATATATTATTAATTATAATCCCTATCATAGAAGCTCAGCCTCGCACAATTGCTAGCTCCCGCCTAGCAAATGGTCAGACTAAACAGCTTACATAACATAAAAAAAAACATTGGCCGGCTTAAAATAAAATATAACTAATAACTGCACGTCTCTGGCATTATAAAATAAAGTCTTATCTCGCTTTATCTCCAATAACACTAGAATTTTCTCTCATCTTGGATTCTTGAATATCCCTCTTTGCTTGTCTGCGACTAGCTGCTCAAACTGTAGCAGGCTGTAGGAAGACGGAATGCCTCCCTCACTGTAGAAGGCTTCTAACGACTTCTGCAGATCCCCAAAAGCGCTGTAGAAACTCTCGTAATCGCCCTGGATAAATGACAGCAACACTCTGCACGGCTGGCGTCGGGGAACGACTTTTATGGTGTGTTAGTATGTCAGTCAAGTCATCGGTCAATCCAAGAAAATTAACCCCAGACATATGGCGGTGCCTAAGTGTTTTTTGCAATAGTGAGTGAAATATTCCAAAAAACACTTAGGCACCGCCATCGTGGCTCTGCCTTCCTCCCACGAATCTTTGTGCAAGTCTTCTCATAGACTTGGCTAGAGATACATTAAGAATAGAAGAGGCGCACACGCACATACGAACGCACACTTCGTTAACGCCTCATATTACTGGCTACAACTAGTTTCCCAAAGGCACTTTGAACAAAGACCCATGAAATGACGAACATTGACTCGCCTAACTATGCAGTTTCGAATACGCCATCACAGAAATCATTTATCAGCTTTTCTCGGGTCGTTGGTTCGGCTCTGTTCTCTATGCATTCCAAAAAGGCCATAGCACATCACATTATGCTATTAAATATGTCATTGATTATAATCCCTATCATATATATATATATATATATATATATATATATATAATATATATATATATGTATGTATGTATCTTTATCCAATGTAGCACGAAGGAATACGTGATTGGGGACATCCTTAAATCCACGGTAGAAAGGTGAGTGAAAAACTGAGGACTTGGAACAAATACTTTCGTTGTATATTCTACATTTTCAAGTTCACACTGAATATAACAGAGGTTGATAGACCTTTATATACAAAAACAGAAGGCGGGGGCGGGGTTACAGTTTGTTAATTGGGGCGGCGTGTTCTTTAAGCAAAAGAGACGAGGAGAGAGGATCAAGGGACAATCCAGGATGGAGATTTAAATTCATTGTTGACATGGCTTCAATAAAAATGGATTGCAACAGATTCCTTTTGCGGTGATCTTTGACCCTCCAGGTTATCGAGGAATTATCCCAATCTTAAGTCAACGATCTGTAATGCCAGTATACGGTTAGCCTCTTGAAATGGCATATTTGTGCTGAGAGCTTCTCCCCTTTAGATCTTTGGATGTTTGGCCTATATAAATTTTATTACATACTGTTCAAGGAATACCGTATACAATATTGTTTGAATTAGTTTATTTCTCAAAATATTATTATATTCAAATACTAAGTTAATATCAATTGTTTTTAAAATGAATTCAGCAGGAATGAAATTGTCATCTAGTATAATAAACAACCATCCATGAGTTGAGATTTTGATAGACATTGATTTGCTCCCTCTATTTCAAATATTTTCTTTTTTATTATGCTAGAGTCTGGAAACAGAACAAAATCTGTCGAGAGAAGCGAATGCTTTAATCCCAGAATATTCTAAATAGGTTACATTAGTTATGAGAGGTTCATTATGAATTCTGAATTTTAATCCAGAATTAAGGGAACCGGCCATGCAACACTGAATGTTCATCCAATTATTATCCGAAAATAATGACGTACTTGAGCTTTGGAAATGGAATCACAAAGAAATATATACAGAAAGGGAATAAATGTAGTAGAATTTGTGTCTAATATTGAAGACTCAGATAAGGTGCATATGTTCATAAGCAGTTTTACAGATCACACATTTTTGGTTTTGTGGTAATTAGGTGAATTCATTATCAGCAGCCTACTTCATTAAGGGGGATTCAATTATCCGCTTTTACGAGGGGCTAACTTTCAGTGTAGAAGTTTATTAGTAGTTTATTGCTATTTTATTATGTTACTCAGGGCCACTGACGTCACTTCCCTTGAAACTGTTGCAGAATTTTATCCTGGGACATCTATCTATCTATCTATCTATCTATCTATTTTATTCTTTTTGGAGGAAGATAACTCTCGAGAAAAGTGAATCCGATTTTAATGGATATATATTTATATATATTATATACATATATATATATATATATACTAATATATATATATATATATATAATATATATATTATATATATATATATATATATATATATATATAATATTTTATATATACATATGTGTGTATAAAAAGTGTGTTTTAGCGTATGTCGCGATGAAGCATGAGAAAGCGAAAAATGCAAAAGACCTTTAACGGTATTAATCCATTAAAAGAAAAAGCAGGCGTAGTAGCATAGACAGGTGTGAATTAAAAGAGGAGAGATGCAACAAAGATATTATCGCTGCACTCGCCGCTAAAATTCTATCTTATTTTGTTTTATCCCTCGTTTACGCATTTTGCCAATTAGTCAATGCATTTTTACAAATTCCACCTGTGATTGGCAAAGTTTCCAGGGAGTCTGGAACATATTTATCTTTTCCGTCTTCAACTTCCATTAATTGGGATTGTAACTGGAATAGGATTGACAAACTTTTTCCACGACTTGCAGTTATTTTTATAAGGAATTTTTTTTTGAGTAATTGGAAGAAGAAATTCCTACTGCGCACGTGCGTGGTTTTATAATTAGAAATTTCAGTCACCCTGCCAGGCCTGAGGCTATGAAAAGACTAACCCCGAGGTGATTATGGGAATAAAAAAAAAAAAAACAGACGAACAGGGAGACCCTGATAGGGACATAAGGTCCAAAGGAAAACAAGTTGCTTTAATGCACTAAAGGATCAAAGTGTTCTGACCCAAGTAAGTTGTTTCTCGTTCGAGCGAGATAATAGGACCGGAAAAGGTACTGGAAAGGAAGCATCAAAAGAGAGAAAGAAATGAACAGTTGACTTTATCAGCTAGGAGATCTTGCTTACCCTTAAAGGCTTGGTTACTATGAATTTTTTCGAAGATAAAAAGATCAGTGAAAAGGGGTAACACGCAGTCACTATCTCTACTTCATTTGTTGTGGAAGGCAGAGTGGGAATTTTGAAAGATTAGTACCTTTGGTCCAAACGACAAAAACAGCAGTTGCTGGAAAATGTCTTTTCTGGGGAAATGTTATATAAATCTAAGGTGGAGTTGAAATATATATTTGATATAGCACACACACACACACACACACATACACACATATATATATATGTATATATATATATATATATATATATCTATATATAGATTATATATATATATATATATATATACTATATATATATATAATGAATCATATATATATAGTACATATATATTTATATTAAATCAGCCTTCGATTCGCCGATAATTATAAGATATCGACAAGAAAACATTATATATGTAATTATATATATAATATATATATATATATATTATATATATATACTTATTATATATTATATATATATATATTTATATGTAATATATAATATATTATATATATATATATATATTATATATATATAACATATATATAAAGAATTAGGAAATGCTAATTGTATTTTGAAATAATGGATATTGGAGGCCTTTTTACATCAAATACTGTGATCTTCATTGTTGTAACAGTTGAGTGTAGTAGATTAATTTCTGAGTTAATAATTGGTTGGATCACCAGTACCTAGTCAACATACTATTTCTGAATTGAATGCTGAAACATGAATTAAAGAAAGAAAAAAAATAACGAAACACGATTTATTTTAATTCATAAGTTAGTTTTTTTTTCCAATCCTCCTTTGGAAATCCTATTGGATTTCCGCCAGGGTCTGTTCCCCATCCGTGCAACATGACCTCCCCGGGTGGTCCGTGCGGGAATAAAGATTATGTCGGGTCTAATTAGATGAGAGCATAAACCTAAATTTACATATTCTGGGCGAAAACGAGCTCTAGAATTTCGCCTGTGTTTTGTGCAGGTCTGGACTTCGTCACAGCCGGGATATTTCTAAGTCGGGGTAAAATGCTGATCCATTTAGCAACGAATGGAACAGAGGAAAGGCTTTTTCGTGCGTTTGTTGCGAGAGATTTTTTGCTCTGTTTTTTCTATGGTAGATCATTTCCCTTTTTTCATCTTTGATTTAAAGCAGCCATGAGTGGAATTTCTGAGGGTAGAAAATCCTTCTCAGTGATCGACTTTTCTTCTCCTATCTCTCAGAACCTGTCCAGGTGAATAACCTTTCTTCTGTGGTGTCTCTACTATAAAGGCAAAATCATTTTCCTTGTTTTGGTTTATTCTTATATGCAAAAACCCTTTACTTTGTTTTCTCTTTTCTCTAATATCTTGGAAATTATTAGAAAAACTGATGGTCTGTGAGGTCGCTTAACCCCTCTGTCATATTAAGTACTGCCCAAATTTGTAGGCTTTTTAGTTTTCTGTAAAAGAAAACTATCAGTGTGGCTACTTGTCTGTCCGTCCGCACTTTTTCTGTCCACTTTCAGATCTTAAAAATTACTGAGGCTAGAGGGCTGCAAATTGGTATGTTGATCCTCCACCCTCCAATCATCAAATATACCAAATTGCAGCCCGCTAGGCTCACTAGTTTTTATTTTATTTTATTCAAGGTTAGATTTAGCCATGATCGTGCGTCTGGCACGACTATGGGTGCCAACAACGCAAGTCACAACTGGGCCGTGGCTGAAAGTTTCATGGGCCGCGACTGAGAGTTTAAAGAGCCGTGGCTGAAAGTTTCATACATCATTATACGCCCTACAGAAAACTGGATTGTTTTACCTGTTTCTTATGACTTTGATTAGCGTTATACTTTTATTTCAAGGGAATTCCCTTCTCTCTCTCTCTTTCTCTCTCTCTGAGCGTTGCTGTGAATGGTGCATTCGATATCCAATTATAGACTTTAAGGCGAAGATTTATACCAAAACAAAAATGGAGCGATTTAAAACAAATGTTACCTAAAAATACTTAAATCAAAGGAATGGGAAACGAAATACCTGGTTTGTAAATTGACAAACAGCAAAAAAGAAACGAAATAAGAAATGACCTTGAAATGAAAGAATTTTTTCTTCAGCCTTTCACGGGTTTATAGCTAAAGGTCAACTGGGAGAGAGAACGAATTCCCAACCGTGGATTTCAAAGCTAATTCCAAAACAGGAATTGTTCCTACCATATTATACGTGCAGTAAGATTCCCACTTCCTTCTGGGCCAGTGTCGTGGCACGAGCTGTTGTAAGGAAGGGTGGTGGTGGTGGTCAGTGAGAGGGAGGGGGAGGAGAGAGGCTGGTTGTAGTTGGGGGATTTGGGGGAGGGGGAGATGGGAGTTGCGTTTGGGTGGAACATCTTTTCATTACTAATCAAACAAATCTAATTATCGCGAAAGTAGTTAACTCGCGTTCTTTGATGAATCGTTCCAAAAGCTGATTTGCATTTCCTATTTTTCCCCCGGTTCGAACTTTTCATTTCTCGCAGTTCTCTTTCTCTCTCATTTTTTTTTTTTTTTTTTTTAGGAATTCTGGTGATTTATCATTCAGCGGTAATTACGCTAATGGCATTTTTTCCTTTTGTTGTTTTTTATCTCTTGATTTTTTTGTGTGTGTAAGACTAACCTTGCTTTGCTTTGACGTGCTGTATATTTTAACGACATTTTCCAGTGACTCATAAAAAAAAGGTTTCCGGTAGTGCAGGATCTGAGCCGCTGCCTGAAAGTTTTCCCTTTGAGACAGATCATATTTTTCTATCGTTATTTTTTACCGTTAAAGTTAAAAAAATAACACATTCAGATCCTCTCCTTACACTTTATCGTTCTTGTTTTTACTAGAAAGTCTTATTTTTTCTTTAATCCAGGTTTTACCATTTTTCCTTATCTTACTTTGAATCTCTCTTCGAAAATGGCTGTTTTTTCTTTTGAAGTTAGAGACATCTGTTGCTTTGAAAGTTGCTTTAAAAACTGAAGAAACAAAACAAGCTCGTTTTTTTAAAGTGTTCGAATACATGGCAGAATCACTTGGTAATAAAATAAATATTGGACATTCTAGTAGATATATAGAGAAAATACAAACGTATTAAAACGAATAACGACAGAAGCAAAATCACAACCACAGCAACAACGAAAACAGTTGCGATAATAACAATTTCGAAGCTAGGAACTAGATGACACTGTACTGTGAATAATTCTCTACATGTCCAGCAATAACGATGACGTCATAATTATGATTGTTCTTATGCTTCCCAAGTGCCATCGTTACTTAAAATGCATATAAAATTCAAAAGGATATTCCACTTATGAATTATAAGAGTAGATTTTCTATGGCAATTAGATTAATTAGAGTTCGTTCCAGTCTAGAAATACCAACATTTCAAAACCATATATTCCTGGGAGATACACCACCAGCGATTTTCAGGTGTTTGTGTGTATACGAGTGTGTGGCGAAATCGTTGGCTACTTTCAGAATGATAATGTTGAAATCTCCAAATTGTGAATGGCTTGGTTGTAATTCACAGTCAAAATCTTTCGTATGCATTGGATTTTTGTTTGTTTGTTTAAATAACTCTGATGGAACTCTACAGTCATAAATGGCGATAAAAGTAAGTAATTTTTTTTTACATTACTTTTTGGCCACATGCCATGTAACTTTTGAAGGAGAGTGAGGGTCACTCTAACGTGAGTCCAAAGCTTGGTTAGTTATGATGCATTATTCTGAATACAGAAATGAGGAAGGGATATATAAGAACACGTACGTGAAATATGATGAAGACGGCTGAAAATAACGAGGTACAAATATTCTTCTGGTCTCTTTGCAACGAAATCTTGAAAATCTAGTCCGGTGAAGTTAACCTTTGAAACTACGTTGTCATGCAAAGCAAAAGACTGACACAGTACACTCAAGGGATAAACAACAAAACCCAAAATTAAAGAGAGCAAATAGAAAGTACTTACTTGGGTATGAAGAATTCCAAACTTGCCTCCTCGAGTGAAACAGGAAAGTAAAAATCATAACAAAACTAACCCGGCAGAGAAGTCTCAGAAAGGGAAGAGAATCCTATCAGATCTTCGGGGAGGAAAAACAGTCTCAAATAGAAAGTAACGAACGAAGAAGAGAGCTGGACTGGCAACAGAAAAGAACTGTTTTGTCTGATGAAAGTAACTAGAGCTTAAATTGCTTGGACGTGCCCTGAAGAATGTTTAATATCCGGTGCACACAATAGTACATAAGGGAATTGTGCTGTATACGATGAAGGATATCTGTTGCAGGAATGGCAACCGGAATTGAGGCTAAGGAACGCACTCTGGAGCCACAGAATGTATTTTGGACGTGATTTTCGTTCCTCAACTTCGTGGTTCAAAGATGAATGAGGTGATGATGCACATGAGTTTGTTCATCTGGAGCTGGACGTCTCAATGGGAGGGAGGGAGGGAGGGAGGGAGGGAGGGAGGAGGGAGGGAGGGAGGGAGGGAGGGAGGGAATAAAGAAGGAAGGTTGGTAGGGAAAAAAGGAAGGAGTGAGAAAAGGAGTTAGGAAGGGAGGAGACAAAGAAGGAAGGGTGGGAGGGAAAGAAGGAAGGAAGTTATAACTCAGAAACGAAAAGAATGAAAATTTCCGCGAATTTCGTGAAAATATCAAGGGAGAGCGATTGTTGAGAGAGAGAGAGAGAGAGAGAGAGAGAGAGAGAGAGAGAGAGAGAGAGAGAGAGAGAGAAAATTTCCTTTGATCAAAAGGAAATGAAATGTTTTTTTCATTTCGTTTCCATTGATTAGCAACGTCAGATTTTTTTTTTAACTATGGAGACATGACTCTCATCTGAACGCTTTCATTGCCAATGAATGACAATTTCCCTCATAGTTTTCTATTCTGGAGCAATCAAGTGTTCTCGAATGGTGGCGCTAAAGTTAATATTTTACGGTAATCATCCAAGTGAAAGTGTTATGATGCCTTTGTTGGTGAATTCTCTTCTGTATTCATTATATTTGAGGCTTTTACATTTCATTGAATTCATCAAAATGGGAAAGAATTTCGTTCGTAAATAATTGTTTTGTGAACATCAGTATTGAAACGTATTTCAATAGCTGTTCCCCGATAATTTATGTTGCTGCGTCATGATGATTTGTACAGCTGTTGACTCCTGAATATTTGCTCTGTCAACGTCAGCTCTGTGATGGTGGGAATGATGATATATACAGGTTTCGACTCATAAGAAAACTTTAAATTTTACTCAGCGAAAGTAGCTGGACTTCAAGAATCTACTATGTTGCAAAAGTGGAGAATCGAATTAAAATTCCCTCATCCGTTGAAACCTCCTTATTCACTATTTTTGGATGAGATTACCGATTTTTCTTCAAACCTGAAATATATTTACAAATGTGATTGAGTAATGAAAGAAAAAAGTAGTTTAGGATGAGATACCCTTTATCAGTCTCTGTGATCCTGGCAATTATAATATTGATTGACATTTTCATAGAATCTTGTCTGGCCTTGTAATTTTCTTTAAGAAAGAAATATTGCAAAGTAAATTGAACTCTGATTGACTTTATATTACTGTGTATTATCTAATGGTCAAGGTTATAGGTATGACTAGGATTGATGGAATTTGCACTATCAAAGAATATACACTTGAATATTTACAATTTTAAGTAATTTGAAGTATTTGTTATATCTTCTCGGAAAAAAATATAGTAAAAACGATCAACTTTTTAACTATAAATTTAATCTGGAACAAAATACACTTGTCTGTCATCCTGTCATCCCACCGGGAAAGAGTGAAGATAAAATGCAGATAATTTGGGCAAGGGAAAGGGAAAAAACTAAATTTTTGAAAGGATTATACTTTATTATTTTCTTAACAAAAATATGGAGAGCACTGAGGTATTTTAAATATTATTTTCATACCTGTAAAGCTTGAAGTGTAGTACTTTTTGTAATTGCCTGCTTGTCAAATATCAGTGAACCCACACTCCCTTTCCTTCCCTAAAAATCAGTATAATTGCAAAATAGCTAGGACTTAGACAACGTAAACAGAACATGCACATGAAACTACACAAGAGAACAGCTAAGAATCCATTCTGAAATGAAGTTAGTTTCCCTGAGCCTTTTAACGTTTTATCGCTGATGATCAGGTCGAGGTCGAAGAAAGAACGACTTTCCAATTCCGAGTCTCGAGGTAGAACTGTTTCTTATTTTATGGCCTTACTGCGTTCCGACTCTCTCTCTCTCAGCCAGGGGATGCTACCTATGAGTCTGTGGGGTGTGGGGTGACACGGGTGCATGGGAGGGCCATTCTTTCATTACTAATCAAGTAAACTTAATTATCGTGTAGGTAGTTAACTTGTGTTCTTTGATGAATCGACTCTAAAGCAGATTTGTATATCAGGGTTTTCCTTGATTCGAGAATTTTAGAATTTCGTTTCTCGTAGTTCACCATCTTTTTCTTTTGTTTGTTTGTTTTTTGTAGGAATCCTGATAACCTCACCATCAAGATGACGTGATAGCCTTTGTTCACCTACATAGCTTCAATGTTAGAATAGATTTTTGTGAAGCGAACCTTACTTTGTGTTGACGTGATGTGTATCGTAATAGGATTTTGCAGTGACGAATAAAAATTCTCTGGCCCTGCAGGAATTGTGGCACTTTAGGTCCTGTATTTAGGCGGTTTTATTTTCATGTTTTTTATTAGGATATTTCATTTATCATCTTTTCTGAAGCTTGACTGTAACAAACCTATCCCCTTCTGGTGTTTGGAATACCTTGTACTTAGACAACGTGAAATAATAAATTGGAATTTACTGCAGATGGAAAGATAAACTAAAATAAGTGCGCAAGACCAAGCCTTAATTGCTTATATGACAACAATAAAAACAGGAGCATCAACGAGAAAAAGCAATATCCAGTGAATCGAAACATACAGTAAATAACAAAATGGTCAATTATAGACAGCAGACAAGGAACTGATGTAGCACCTATGGCGCGAAAAATTTAATGTTTTCCCACTTCAGTTTGAATGTAGATTTTTAAAGGAAAGCAAAAACCGACTTTGAGGAGACGTTCCATCAGTGGGAGAGAAATTCCATCAGATTTTCCGTCCCAGAAGACTATTATATCTGACGAGGAGGCTTCATTTCTCGCCGACTCTAATTCCGAAATAATCCCTGTGGTTGATGTGGAGTCTGGCTTCGATTTCCAAAGGTCTGTTGACGCCAGGAGCACACGCCCCTTCGCTTAAGCTTAATTGATCACTGGAAAACTAACCTGGGCGACCCTACAGACCTCATAGGGTGGATGGTTAACTTCCCTAGACACACTTCTTCATGGATTCGTTAGCTGGATGGCTCAGAAGTGTCATTATGTGCTTGGTTTATTTGCCGTGCTCTATTTTATTTACAAGATAATGATAAGGATTAGTTTTATTTAGAAGAAAGGATAAGGATTAGTTTTATTGAGAAGAAAGGATAAGGATTAGTTTTATTTAGAAGATAATGCTCAGGATTAGTTATATTTGGGAGATAAAATAAGGATTAGTTTTATTTATGAGATAATGATAAGGATTAGTTTTATTAAGAAGATAAGGATAAGGATTAGTTTTATTTAGAAGAAAGGACAAGGACTAGTTTTATTGAGAAGAAAGGATAAGGATTAGTTTTACTTAGAAGATAATGCTAAGGATTTGTTATATTTGGGAGATAAGGATAAGGATTAGTTTTATTAAGGAGATAATGATAAGGATTAGTTTTTTTAAGAAGAATAATGATAAGGATTAGTTTTATTTAGACAGTAATAATAAGGATTAGTTTTATTTAGAAGATACTGATAAGAATTAGTTTTATTTAGAAGAAAGGACAAGGATTAGTTTCATTGAGAAGAAAGGATAAGGATTAGTTTTATTTAGGAGATAATGATAAGGATTAGTTTTATTAAGAAGAATAATGATAAGGATTAGTTTTGTTTAGCCAGTAATAATAAGGATTAGTTATATTTAGAAGATAAGGATAAGGATTAGTTTTATTTAGAAGAAAAGATAAAAATTAGTTTTATTTAGGAGATAAGGTTAAGGATAAGGTTTATTAACAAGATTATTATAAGGGTGAGTTTTATTTAGGAGATAAGGATAAGGATGAGTTTTATTTAGAAGATTATAATAAGGGTGAGTTTTATTTATGAGATAAGGATAAGGATTAGTTTTATTTAGAAGAAAGGATAAGGATAATTTTATTTAAGAGAAAGGATTAGTTTTATTTAGAAGAAAGGATAAGGATTAGTTTTATTTAGGAGATAAGGATAAGGATTAGTTCTATATAGAAGATGAGGATGAGGATAAGGGTATAGTTTTACATTATTTAAGAGATAATGTTAAGGATTAGTTTTTGTAGAGGATAAGGATTAATTTTATTTAAAAGATAAGGCTAAGGATTAGTTAAATTATTAGTAAGTATTTAGATAAGATGTTTAGTTTTACAGTATTTAGAAGATAATGACAATGATTAGTTTTATTTAGAAGATAAGATAAGGATTAGTTTTATTAGTAGGTAATGATAAGGATTAGTTTTACAGTATTTAGAAGATAATGATAATGATTGGAAATGGAAATTGCCGATCTTACAGCAGAGGAGCATATGTTCCTTGATTACCACTATGATTTTATTTTTGTTTTTGATCAACCTAACCTTGGTACTATTTTAACCGACCCTAATTACACATACACATCCACCTATATGTATATATATTTGTGTATATATATATATATATATATATTATATATATATAGATATATATTATTGCATGCTGATACACTCGTAGCGTCCGTTATTTTGATGTGATACTTATTATCCAATTTCCCGTATCTCTTCACATCCTGGAGGCTATAACACATTGAAGGGACAGACGGAAATTACAAGTTTCTTGAAATAATTGATGTCACATTTTTGGTGAGGATCGCTCACGAGGAACGACAAATACTGTCTAATATATATATATATATATATATATATATATATATATATATATATATATAAATATATATATGGATATATATATATATATATATAGTATATATAATATATATTATCTGTCCCCTATCTATTCTTATATAGTATATATATATATATCTATATCTATATAGATATATATAGATATTATATAGATATATATATTATATTATATAGTATATAATATATAGATATATATATAAGAGATATATATAAATCATCATTCAATTAAGAAATTGGTTAGTCTTTCAGTCACCATTTTCTCTCTTTCCAGGGAGTAATTCTCGTTCGTTTCTAGAGGATAAAAAGGTTTTCTCAACACAGAAGCTTCTCCCACACGACCATAAGGTACTTTTGATAGTCATTTATTCTTTGTACTCACTCTCTCTCTCTTTATTTAACCTGCTTCTAGACCGCCCAGTAAAATGACAGTAACTTAAGTTATGAAAGATTGTTTGTTTGTTTGTTTGTATGGTGTTTTTTACGTTGCATGGAACCAGTGGTTATTCAGCAACGGGACCATCGGCTTTACGTGACTTCCGAACCACGTCGAAAGTGAACTTCTATGTTTTGAAAGTAAACACAGACACATATATATATAGATAGTATGCTAAGTAACGGACAAGAAGTCGAAGGGCCTTGCAGAACTTCACCGTTTCCCTTTCCTTCGTGGTATTTGTCTTTATATATTCATCACGTTCCATATTTTCATGATTCGGTTATAGTACACACATACACACACAACACACACACACACACACACACACACACATATATATATATATATATATATATATATCTATATATATATGATATATATATGTCTATCTATATATATATATATAGATATAGATATATATACATCTATATATATATATATATATATATATATATATATATATATATATATATATATATATATAATATAATATATATATATATATATATATATATATATATATATATATATATATGTGTGTGTGTGTGTGTGTGTGTGTGTGTGTGTGTGTGTGTGTGTATGTGTACTATAACCGAATCATGAAAATATGGAACGTGATGAATATATAAAGACAAATACCACGAAGGAAAGGGAAACGGTGAAGTTCTGCAAGGCCCTTCGACTTCTTGTCCGTTACTTAGCATACTATCTATATATATATGTGTCTGTGTTTACTTTCAAAACATAGAAGTTCACTTTCGACGTGGTTCGGAAGTCACGTAAAGCCGATGGTCCCGTTGCTGAATAACCACTGGTTCCATGCAACGTAAAAAACACCATACAAACAAACAAACAAACATACAATTTCTTTCATAACTTAAGTTACTGTCATTTTACTGGGCGGTCTAGAAGCAGGTTAAATAAAGAGAGAGAGAGTGAGTACAAAGAATAAATGACTATCAAAAGTACCTTATGGTCGTGTGGGAGAAGCTTCTGTGTTGAGAAAACTTCTGCATGAGAAACCTTTCATTCTCTAGAAACGAACGAGAATTACTCCCTGGAAAGAGAGAAAATGGTGACTGAAAGACTAACCAATTTCTTAATTGAATGATGATTTATATCCGTCCGAAGGGAAAGCCGGAAGATCCTCCATTTTAGTTTTTTTGAAAAGAAAAATATAATGCCGCAGTTCTTATCCCACTTTTTCTGTCCGTCCTCATATCTTAAAAAAAAACAAAAAACTACTGAGGCTAGAGAGCTGCAAATTGGTATGGTGATGATCCACCCTCCAATCGTCAAACATACCAAATAGCAGATATCTGGCCTGAGTAGTTTTGATTTTATTCAAGGTTAAAGGTAACCACGATCGTGCTTTTAAAATTTCGATTTTGCGATGAAACCGGAGCATTTTTTATTTTTTTTTCATTTTATTTGTTTTAGGCACTACACGCCCACACGCACGCACACCGCACACACGCGTACACACACACACACACACACACACACACACACATATATATATACTATATATATATATATATATATATATATATATATATATATATATATTTATTTATAGAGTCATTTGTTTCCCTCAGGAGACACGACAATCAAAGTTAGAATTTTGGTTGAAGTGTACGAGTCGTCACATCAGTTTCAGCGAGACAGATATGTATTAAGAGAAGGATTCAGAATACAAAGAATACAGTGAATAAATGGAAATTGGAAGAGGGGGCATCTATCTATGTTAAGGATACACGTTTTCCTCTAGAAACGAGTGAGAATTCCTCCCTGGAAAGAGAGAAAATGGTGAATGAAAGACTGAGCGATTTCCTAATTGGATTCGATGGTGATTATTATCCGTCCGAAGGGAAAGCTGGAAGTTTTTTTTTTCTTTTGTAGACGTGGAAAATATGATCATTTGTTTTCATTAGGAAAAAGACAATAAAAGTTCGAATTTTAGCTGAGGTGTACGATGAGGAAATAGAATATAGAAACAATTAGAAATGGCAAACGAGTTTTCTGTATGAGCCACTGCCCATAAAAGCTTTTAGCCAAGGCCCTGTGGTGGCCTGTCTTATAGCGTTGCCAGACGCACGATCAAGGCTAAATTTAGCCTTACATGAAAAAAAAAAAGCTATTTGGGCTACAGTGCCGCAATTTGGTATGTTTGATGATTGGAGGGTGGATGATCGATATACCAATTTGCAGCTCCTTAGCCTCAGTGGTTTTTAGGATCTGGGGGCGAACAGAAAAAGTGCTGACGGACAGACAAGTAGCCACATCAATAGTTTTCTTTTACAGATAACTAATAAAGAATGAGGTTCTAAGTAGGTCGTCTTCTGTGTCACAAATTGTCGAGTGATGCCTTTAGGAACAAGCTATCTTTCGTGATATATACGATGATGTGGCAGAGAGAGAGAGAGAGAGAGAGAGAGAGAGAGAGAGAGAGAGATATGGAATTATTTTTTGGGTGTTTGACTATAAAGTGGGTTGACACTTAAAGAAACACCAAGTTTATAAAAAAGGGTCTAAACGGAATAAGAGGATTTCCTTAATTGACGTGTAGTGTTACTGTATGCTTAAACGCATTTGTTGCTGTTGCATAAATATATATGTGAAGGTAAAGCTTTTTGTAGTCAGAATGTTGATTATGTGCAGTCTCTCCCTGTAGTGTTAGTACTTTCAGTTTATTTCTCTTCTTTGATTCATCAAAATGGGATGGAAATCCGAACGAAAAAGTTTGTTCTGTCAATATGAATTCTTTGATGTTTGGATATGGTAATTTCTACAAATGTTGACTCAAATAAAAAAAAATTTAAAAGGACCCCAGTGGATACAAATGGTTTAGTGATTTAATCAACATCTACTACTAATGCTTCATGTAAAAGAATTTTGTTTTTCGCTGCGAAGGAGATCTCGTATATTAAAACAGTTGATATGAAAATAGAATATTAGATCCTCCTAAATATTTGGCCCAGCGGTTAATAATAACCTCTAATATAAAGCAGTAATATTCCACAACAAGGCCCTTCATAATTGAATTAAATTCTTATTGATATTCATAACTGAATTAAATGTTTATTATTTTATAAGTAACGGAATTATTTTAACATTTAATTTTGAAGCACATCAGGTGTGTAGTGTACTATGGGTTAAAACTGAAGCCAACATCTGCTGTAATTTCTGTATCTGTACTGCTTGATTTTTAAAAACTATTATGTACTCAGAGACCTGCAGTGAAGTTAAAGTATTAAAAATCAAAATTACAATACATAATGTGATTGCCTCAGGGCAGTGTTATAATTTATCTTGATTATTGATAAGTGCCTTGTTATGCTGGAGACATTCAGTGTGTTATTACATCCCATTATTCTCCTTAGCATAACTGGATCTTGCTTCAGAGGCAACTCAAGTAATTCTGTCCCCCATAGCGGGGGGGGGGGGGGGGGGGGGGGGGGGGGGGGTTGTGGCGTTATTGCCGTCATGCATTACTCAAGGTTCTGTGCAGTGCCCTCGGCCCCTAGCTACAACCCCTTTCTTTACTTTTACTGTACCTCTTCTCATTTTTTCTTTCCTCCATCTTGCTTTCCACCCTCTCCTAACAATTGATTCATAGAGCAACTGCTTTGAGGTTTTCATCCTGTTACGCCTTTCAAACCTTTTATGGTCAATTTCTATTTCAGCGCTGAATAACGTTATAGGTCCAAGTGCTTGGCCTTTGGCCTAATTTCTATAATCAATTCCATTCAAGTAAAAATACGATGGTGGTTTAAATTTAATTTTAAATAAGATTAAAGGATTAACGAAATCAAAGAAAATAAAGGGAGAGGAGAGAGAGAAAAGTATGAAAATACGAAAGGGGTTTGGGTTTATAAATTTAATTAAAATAGTAAGGGATTAATACAAAAAGAATAAATGAATAGAGAGAAAGAGAGATAGGAGAGAAGAGAGAGGAGAGAGAGAGAGTGAGGAGAGAAGAAAGATTTAAGAAAGTTTTGAATTACGATAAGTGGTTTATATAATTAAAAATGATTAAGGGATTCAAGACAAGAATAAATGAGAGAGAGGAGAGAGAAGAGAGAGATAGAGAGATAGGCGAGAAGAAGTGGATGTAGAAAATACGATAGTGGTTTATTAATTAATTGAAATAGTTAAGGATTAAGACAAGAATAAATGAAGAGAGAGAGGAGATAGGAGGAAGATAGAGAGAGAGAGAGAGAGAAAGAGAGAGCGAAGAAAGTCAAAGTTTGGAATATACCGATCGTTGGGTTTATATAATTAAAATCTAAGGGATTTCAAGACAAAGGAATCAAATGAGGAGAGAGGAGAGGAGCGAGAGAGGAGAGAGAGAGAGAGAGAGAGAGAGAGAGAGAGAGAGTATGAAAATACGATAGTGGTTTATATAATTGAAATAGTAAGGGATTAAGACAAGAATAAATGAGAGAGAGAGAGAGAGAGAGAGAGAGAGAGAGAGAGAGAGAGAGAGAGAGAGAGAGAGAGAGATGGAGTACTATAATGATGTTTTTGTTTCAGGGATATTATGCAATATTTAATTAATGAAAAGGGATTTTTACCAAAGCATAGTTTATGTAATTCCAAGTAATGAGAGTAATGATTTACGTTTGCTAACAAACTTGTAATTAAATTAATCAAGAATTTCATTGTTAGAGAGAAATGCTTTTGATACCAGCACACAAAATACTGGAGAGAGAGAGAGAGAGAGAGAGAGAGAGAGAGAGAGAGAGAGAGAGAGAGAGAGAGAGAGAATTTTATATTCCTCAATCTGGGGTAGAAAGGAGTCGTTATAAAATATTCAGAAGGAAAGAACATCTGATATCAACTATTCACGGAGCCCAGGTGCTTGTATTCTCGCAATCGTAGGTCCAGTAAGATAAAAAAAACAAAAAAACTAACCATTTATATTTCATACAAAGAATGCAAAGAAATCAGCTGGCCAGACGGCGTTAGGGAGCTTTGAAACAAATGGACTAGCTTTTCGCCAACGGCTTAGTAATCTCCTCCGTGTTATTCACGTGGTGGATTTGGAATTTGATTTTTAAATTGTTCTGTATAATCCTGCCATTTGCAAATCAGAACTACCACTTCTTAGTGGCATTCTAGTCTGTGTAGAGGAGACCATAGTTTTTACATTACTTTCTTCCTTCTAAGGTTAGATTATCAGTTGGTATTCAGGGTCAACGTCAATCAAATAATTGCATATTTATGAGTCTTATAGACCTTTGATCTTTGTAAGAAAATCCTTGGTCCCTCAAAGTGACCTAGCCTTGTGAAAAAGAAATCTATTGATATCAATGTTATACATTCACTAATAAAAAAAACATGTTTGCTGTCTTAATGAATAATTATTTTTGGAAGGTCAGTGTGTAGACTTGGCTATATACCTATTGCGCGTGTGCGTGTATGCGTATGCTTGTGTCTGCATGTGCGTGTGTTTGCATGCCTGCCAAGCATAACTGATCCAGAAACAAAATAACATTAATGTTATTGATTTATTAGTCAAAGACTCATTAGTCATGCTATTAGATAGCGTCTTCCTTGGCTTACACAAATTCACTTTTAAAGGTCGATGATATATATATATATATATATATATATATATATATATATATATATATATATATATATATATAGTGTACACTGGGCTCATAAGTGCATTCGTATGCTTGTCTGCGTGTTTGGGTAGGTTCCGGACAAACGACCAATTGTTTATGAAAAGTGAACTCAGCAAGACTAATGCAGGGAAAGGAGATTAATTATTGGCATTAAATGAAAACAAAAGAAAGGGTATTTCTGTAGGTGAGAGGAAATTTGAAGATGTTAATGTTGAAATAACCCTGTCAAGAACAAATTGAAATAGTCATTAACTTCTTTCCATTTTTGCGAAGTATGCCAAGATCTTTAACTAAATTTGTTTCATCGTTGTTTGTTTCTCTTTGAGAGAGAGAGAGAGAGAGAGAGAGAGAGAGAGAGAGAGAGAGAGAGAGAGAGAGAGAGAGAGAATTTTATGTTCCCCAATCTCGGGTAGGAAGGAGTCATTATGAAATATTCAAAAGGAAAGAACATCTGATATCAATTATTCAGGGAGCCCAGGTGCTTGTATGCTCGCAATCGTAGGTCCAGTAAGATTAAAAAAGAAAAAAGAAAAACTAACTATTTATATTTCATACAAAGAATGCAAAAAAAGCAGCTGGCTAGACGGCGTGAGGGAGCTTTCAAATAAATGGACTCGCTTTTGCCAACGGTTCAGTAATCTCCTCCGTGCTATTCACGTAGTGGATTTCATTGTTGTTTTCAATACTGTTCGGAATGACCCTACCATTTGCACTAGGGGAGAAAAATGGTTTTGCAGACTTAAATTTTGACAGGTAAAAGTCAAAATCTCAAATCACTACCACTTGTAAGTGGCATTCTAGTTTGTTTGGAGGTGACGTCATTGTTTATATGTCCGTCCGTCCTCCTTCAGATCTTAAAAACTACTGAGGCTAGAGTGCTCAAAATTGGTATTGATCATCCACCCTCCAATCAACAAACATACCAAATTGCAGCCCTCTAGCCTCAGTAGTATATATCTTATTTAAGGTTAAAGTTAGTCATGATCGAGCCAATGGCACCGAGTGCCAACAACACAGACCATCACCGGGCCATGGCCGAAAGTTTCATAGGCCGTGGCTGAGAGTTTCACACAGCATTATACGCTGTATAGAAAACTTGATTGCTCCGAAAAACGTCGGCGTATTTTTTACTTGTTTTATATTAGTTTCATTAATCTGAGGTTACATTAGCAGTTGGTAGCCCGTGGGGAACAACAGTTGAACTGTTATTTATTGAAGTTCTGGGGACGCTTAACATTTTAGACCAATCGAAATCCTTAATACTGCGTAACAGATCCAGAGGTATAAAGACAGGAGCAAAATAACATTAATATTAATGATTTATTTTTCAAAGACACACGTACCTTGCTGCATTAAATAACTTCTTCCTCGCCTTACAAAAATTCCCTTTTTAAAGGTTGATGTGTGGACTTGGATAGATGCTTGTCACAGCGTGCGAGGGTGGGAGCCGGACAAATAGTCGATTGCTGACGAAACCTGGACTCGACCAGAGTTTAATCCCGGGGAAAGAAGAGTATGAGAATCCAATGAAAACTAAATTTCAAATCACTACCACTTGTGGAGATAAAAAGGAAATATGAACGGGTTAATGACCATCAATATAAATAGTCGTTAATTTTTTTTTATTTATCTGAAACTTTAAAATAAGTTGCCGTTTTCATCTTTTAATGTTTATGCCATATTCTAAGAGCTTTCCGACTATTTTTGCATGTCTCTCAGGGTCATCCTTGCCGGCATTATTTAAGATAGGTCAGCATTCAAATATTGATATTTTGTGCCTAAACATCAGATCAATTCCTTTGTAAAGTGACCACGAAGATAGAAGAGAGAGAGAGAGAGAGAGAGAGAGAGAGAGAGAGAGAGAGAGAGAGAGATCATTCACATGCACAAATGCAACAAAAAAAGACTACATCGTCTGAAATCCTACCTGACTACGTTTTAGCACATTTGGGAGAAAAAATATGCAGCTTAATGGATGCTAATGGGTTATACATTCAGCATCTGAAGAAAATCTAAATGTCTCTCTCTCTCTCTCTCTCTCTCTCTCTCAAGAGCTGCAAATGAATGTATGGTTTATACGCTTAGCATCTCTGAGAAATGTAAGCGATAGGGCATCCATATGAAAAGAAGGTAATGGATATAATATGTTCGCCAAAGATAATTTGATAAAAAAAACATGAAGTTGAAATATATAAAGTGATATGTGGAGTGGAAGGGATAGACGTTTGTATCATAGAATATAAGGTACTGCGAACGCATTTACATCAAACGTTATATTAATTGCTTTAAAAGCTAAGTGTCAGTAACTTTATAATCAGTACTGGGGTTGTGCAGGTCTTCAGTAAACGGTAAATTAGACTTTGCGTATTGCCTGCTTAGATGAACAGAAATACGAAAAAGAAACGCATTAATGCTTTTCATTTATATGTAAGAAAAGATTTTGTTAGATCCTCTTTGAAGTTCATATTAGATTTCTGTCATAGCTTGTCTCTTAGCGTGTAACATGACCAGCCATGGGATGCCTGTGCGATATTAGAGGTTAGGTCAGGTCTAATTACGTGAAAACATAAACCTAAATTTGCATAATTCCACGGAGGGAAGCTCTGGTGAATTTCATTATGTTTTTTGCAATGTTAAACAGGTGAAAAGAAGCCGAAGTTTCTTCGGCGCAATCAAGTTTTCTGTACATCGTATAGTCAAGACCACCGAAAACATATCTGTCTTTCGCTGGTCTCGGTATAATGCTGCATGAGCCGCGGCCCATGAAACTCTAACCAGACGCACGATTATGCCTAACTTTAACCTACATAGAATAACCTCCTTCCAGTCAATTTCCGTTTCAGCGCTGAATGACCTTATAGGGCCCCGTGCTTGGCATTTGGCCTGAATTCTGTATTGAAATCAATTCAGTTCGCTTTGAATAAAACATTCGAAAAAACCAAGGGCCGTTTTTTCGCGTTCAGTTTTAACAAAAGCGGTTGGTACAGAATCGTTTAGGGATTTATTAGATTGTCAAACAACATTTAGTTCGTCAGACCACAATAGGAAATATCATTTATTGATCATCTTCAAACTAAATCTCGTTTATTACAATAAAAACATCGTGTACCGATAGTTATGAAGTTCCCAGAGTTTCCACAACTTTTGCCTGAAAACATTATTGTAATAAGAGTTAATGATACCAATTAAACAAAACTAGATTTTACGCAACAAATTTTGTAAGTAGATATACATTTTGCTGAGGTACCTTGATTGACCCATTATACGGTTCGGATTCTGCTATGTATTTGTATGAATGAAAGAACATAGAGTAATACTGTCTTTCATGAATACTATGAAGGCACCGAGACTTTCACTCAAGAAAAGGGTCTCATTCTATCCCATTTCATTCTTTTGATCAATTTTATATCGGACATTTTCCTGCCTATGCCATCTAGTTCATAGTCTAAGTAAATGTGATATCAGGAAATAAGCAAGTAAAAATGCGGCAAAGTTTCTTCAGCGCAATGGAGTTTTCTGTACAGCCGCTATAGCGAATAATATAGGCCACCGAAAAGAGATCCATCTTTCACTGGTCTCAGTGAAACTTTAACTACTGCCCGGTGGTGGCTTATCCTATATCGTTGCTAGAAGCACTATAATGACTAATTTAACCTTAGATAAAATAAAAACTACTGAGGCTAGAGGGCTAATTTTTGGTATGTTTGATGATTGGAGGGCGAATGATCAACATACCAATTTGCAGCCTTCTAGCCTCAGTAGGTTTTAAGATTTCAGGGCGGACAGAAAAAAGTGCGGACAGAATAAAGTGCTGTCAGACAGACATAGCTAGCACAATAAGTGTTCTTTTACAGAAAACTAAAACACAAAATCGAAACATTTTCGGGAGAAAGACTGGTCGTCCAAAGGGAATAGGAAGTTACTTTAATATTCCGTTTGCAAAGATGAGTATCTTCATTCATAACATGCGCTGCGTCGCCAGGAATTAATTTCACGCGATGTACAGTCTAAAATATAAATTGGAACCCGATTGAATCGTCTGCAGTGATAAATACGTGGCTGCAAAAATCTGAGAAGGCAACGCATTTTTAAGTCTTTTTCTTCGAAGTGGATCTTTGGGGGCCATATGAAGAATGTGAAAAATAGGAACTGAATTGGCCTTCAGTTTTCTTGCCAATCTTTCGAGATGCTCCCCCCACTCCATTCTTGATATTATCTTCATTTGATGACCATGGTTGCCTGGACGGTCATTTCATTTTGAAGGAAATAGAGATGAATTTTATTATTTTTTAGGTTACCTCGATTCCATTTTTGAAATTAATGGTCTTATATTTTGGCCGCCAGATGAAAAAGCTGTCAGCATAACCAAATGGAATGCGAAGGTTCGTTCGTTCATTGTTACGAAATTGTCTTGACTTGCTTCGATGTGGTATTAAAAGGA
>NC_061093.1:25321432-25356432 GCF_015104395.2 Macrobrachium nipponense | reverse complement strand
TCTTTCGGTTCTTTTGATTATGCATAGATCCATTCAGTTCATTATGGATCTTTTTGTCATAGTTAGATTCTGTTAGTTATGGACAGAAACTTTAGTTCATTATGGTTCTTTTTTGCCATAACTGAGTTCTTTTTAATTAGGTATAGATCCGCTCAGTTCATTATGGGTCTTTTTCGTCATAACTAAATTATTTTAATTATACGCAGATCCGTTCAGTTCATTACGGATCTTTTTTTGTCATACCTAGATTCTTTTAATTATGGAAAGATCTGGTCAGTTCGTTATGGATCTTGTTATAACTTGGTTATTTCAACTAATGACTTTTTGTCATAACTAGATGTTTTTAATTAATGGAAGATCTGTTTTTAGTTCATTATGGATCTTTTTTTGTCATAATTAGATTCTTTTGTTATGTACGGAGCCATTCAGTTCATTGCAGATCCTTTTATTCCATAGTCAGGTCAGCGATAAGTCAGTGACAAAGCAATAGTTAGGTCAGAACGAATCTTAATCTTTTGGCCTCATACGAAAGTCGATTTTAAGAGAGAAAACGCGGAAGAGAAGCCACAAGAAGCAAAGTGACGACGACGAGAAAGGGAGAGAGAACGAAATCCCATCAGATTCTACCCACGGAATAATTTCTACCTTTCCTAAGACTCCATTTCTCGCGTGGGATTCTCGTTTCTCGCTAAAGGGTCTTGGCTTTCGCCGCCGACGCTAATTCCGAAATAATCCCTGCGGTTGATGGCGCCTGGCTTCGATTTCCAAAGGTATATAGACGTCAGGATCACAAACGACAACGCCTGAGCCTAATGGACCAATGGAAAACTGTCCCGATCAACTCTATGGACGCCATAGGGTGGGCGGTTATCTTCACTTAGCACGATTCTCCTGGTTTGATGGGAGTGCGTCTCGTGGTGAGATTTTTTTTTTTTTTTTTTTTTTTTTTTTCCACTGTCATGCTACCTTTACTGTCATACTACCTTTTCACCGAGTTATTCGTTGCGTCGCTCACAAATACCGGTTTTCTATGTTTTGAATTGAAGGACGATGTTTTCAATAGTATGAATTAAAATCTGTCATCCATTGCTCTGATGCTATGGTGTCACGAAAAGCAACAATTTCGAGCAAATTGCTTTGCAACTCTGATTCAAAAGAAAGGAGGAACGAAAACATTTGCAGTGACTTTACACTAGCGCTGATGAGGAAAGAAAATAACGAAAATAGTTTTATGCCAAATATTTTCCATCGGGGAGGGTTCCAGGAATTTTGATACTTATCACGGGATTATGTCAGCTGCTATTTTCAGGAACGTAAAAAAGCTAAATCTAGGTATTTGCTTTCAAAATTGAATGAAATTTTAATATTCTTTTTTGTTTTGGAGGACTGTGTTTTATTAACTTAATCTAAATAACCTCTTGTTTCGTGTTTTTCGAGTTAATATTTAGAGAAGCTTTAAATTAATTCTTTCTTTTTTAAGCTGTTGTAGAATTTCCTCTTAATTACCGTACGCATAGAGAAATAAAATAACTCGAAAGAGTTTGATTAGAGGCAGACTTACCTTGTATAGTCTATGGCTTCCTCTGCATTGTGGTATTGTTAAAAAAAAAAAAAAATCAGACCATCCTGGGATAAAATGCCATTTACTCGACTACACTGCATTTTCTGAAATTCCTAAGCTTAACTATTGATCTAATTCTCCAATTTGCCGCTTAGCACATTATCCTTTCTGAAGTTGCACAGACATGGATAGTGTAAAATTCTCCCGGTTACTTTGATGACAATTATCTAGGACGGCGTTCCCTCGAGAAGAGAAAATTAAACTCGCGTACCAGCATGAATATAACATTTTCGGTTCTTCACTATCTACGACGCCTTTTATTTTGGAAGATCGAGGTTACGTCGTCGTTTCTTCGATCATGACCGAATCTTTCGATAATCCTTCGGAAATTTTATCTTTCTGTTACATCTTGGGATCGTTTGCTTCTTTCCTTTGGAAAGTGGAACCTTTCTCTTACAACTTTCGTCCTGCAGCGCTTCTGAGAAACTGCTGACGGGTTTCCATGCAAGGAATAACATGTAGCAGATGTAGAACACTGAATAAATCTTAATGATTTTGCTGCACATAGTAGGGTTGTTCGTGTCATATATATATATATATATATATATATATATATATATATATATATATATAGAGAGAGAGAGAGAGAGAGAGAGAGAGAGAGAGAGAGAGAGAGAGATTTTTAATGTTGCTGATTCAGCAATTCTAAGGCAAATATTGTCTGGTGAAAAACTGAGAAAACCTCCTTTTTATATAAAAAAACAATTAAAGGCTATCTACATTTGTCCTCAAGTATATGCTTTCTTCACTTTACATCCTGAAATAATGATCATTATTTTTCCAGAAATCATCTGAAAACGTAAAATAACAATATATTCTATACTGAACGAACGAAAGGCCTCACATCTCTAAGATCGTCACCATTCCCTTCGTAGTAAGATTAGGTCTGGAATACTTGGAGTCTGGAATGGAGATAGAGCCTTTGAGGTCACAAGTAACCTAGTTTTGGTAGCGTTCCTCGTCAGCTATTGTGAATGTCTTCTTCGTTAACTTTATTACTGCTAACTTGATTGGTTACGTAGAGTGAGCTTTGAGACGAGGTGCATTGCATTATGGGAACTCTACCGAGTGTGGCGGGTTGACTTTTAGAGTATATCGCCAACAATTTACTAAGCTAACTTTGAAGTTACTTGCAAACAGCGACAGTAATTTGAACAGATTTAGGAAGATTTGAGATTTAATGGCAAAGTTATAATCGGGGACCCATAAATTTCTGTTCTTTGTGAGCCGAAGAAAGAAAAAAGGAAATGATTTAACCAGAAGCAATCACCCTGTGACGTCTCTTTGATAAATGGAAAGAGAATCTACTACCTGTGTCTAGAACAGCCCATGATCAGACAACATAAAACATTCAACGTTAGACGTGACAGACCTGTACCTTGAATTCAAAGACGGACGATTATGCAAATCAGGGGAGAGAGAAAAAGAATTCTAAAGATTGGGAGTGGTTGGCAGAGGAGGGTGGGTTGGTTGAAGGTAACTAAAAATGGTCAAAACCAGTGAAAAACTAAGATCAGAGAATTCCAAAAAGTTCAGGATATAAGAAGTAAAACTTCTGAATTCAGAGACTCAGTTTCTAAAAGGAGATGTAGCTATTTGACGCTTGTGATTTTGAAGTATGATCCGAATATTCGAAAAGTTAATGAACATGTGAGGTAGAATTACATTAGTTAGGGTCGAAGAAAGGTAATCGTCGCTGTGTGGAAATGAAGGTGGGCTAGTTAGGTGTAAAAAGTAAGCATTATTTACGTAAGGGAACTTGTCAAAAAGGGAAATAAACATTTGATCGGAAACCCTTTGATTTTTCCTAGGCAGTAGTCCAAGAACAGAGCCATATCACACATATATAAAGTTTTAAGTTACATGTTATTTTCACCTCGCATTTAAATGCACCTTGTTTTCGAGTGCCTCAATTACCTTAAAAAGTGGAATCACCGTAAAAATTTATAAGAATAATCCGTTATAACAGACTATCGGATGAAAAATAGTCAAAGTTGGCAGAAAAGGATGTCCCACTTCAATTAAATATATTTGTTTATTTCATGTGAAATAACTTGCATCATAAACTTGTCTTTTGAAATGGACAGACGATTGACAGAATTTTTCTGTTCGTAATTTCCATTGCCTCGACTACCCAAGGGTCCAAACTTTAGGGTTTTGATGCAGAATTTTGTTTTGCTATGGAATTCAAAGAATTGACAATACTGACTTTTTTTTAAATTCAATTTTAACATATAAAGCCCACCCACCTAATTTTCATCTGAAAATAAATTAATTTTAAAAAATTGTATTAAGAAACAGAATGATAGGAATTATTTAATGGATTTTATGAGTGACAAAAGATGTTTAGAAGTAATTTTACACATATCACTTCAGTTGCGTTGTAATTAGCTACATTGGAATGCCAGTAACCCGAATATGCATTAACCATCTTCAATTAGCCTGTTTTATGAGACAATAGCTTTTAATTAGAACTTTAGCAGTATTTATTTCCATTTTATTACGAGACAAAGTGCACAACAAGCAACATCCCTTTTAATAGCTGGGAAAATTGTATCCTTAACTGTAGTGGAACGTTTTTACATTGACATTAATAATTAATCAGTATTTATTTTGGTAAATTATATATTGCACAGGGTCGTATGTTATATTTACAAGCGTGCTTTCATTCTAGGAGACTTTTATCTATAATCTTCAATAGATTCGTTACGATGTCAATGAAGTATCAGCCTCAACATGGAAGCATTCCTGAAAATAACAAGGCTCTTATTTTATGAAATACATCCATTTCTTACATATGTGAAATGGACGAATGGCAAACGACGTAAATTAACTTTGAGATCACCAGGTTAATGAAGCTGGTGATACCAATTAGCATCGTTAACGAGAGAGAGAGAGAGAGAGAGAGAGAGAGAGAGAGAGAGAGAGAGAGAGAGAGCGCCCTCAAAAAATAAAATAAAACATGCCACACACGTCTGGATATATTGTAGGAATATCTAATTTTTATAAGAACCAATGAAATACTGTATAATTTTCGGAAGTAGTTAACATAATGTAACATGAAGAAAATAATAATACCCTTCTGCTAACCTGAAGAGAGAGAGTTCGAGGAGAGAGAGAGAGAGAGAGAGAGAGAGAGAGAGAGATTTTATATTACTCCCCATGAGGGAGACATGATAAATTGCCCATGCAGATACAAAGTATCTGGTATATATCACCTGTGCAGGGGGACCAGGCGACAGTATGCTTATACTTGCTCGTGCAATGAAAAGGAAAAAAATGCAGAGGTAATTTATGTATGTATGACAGTGGATATGTATACTGCATTAATGTATGAAGGGCATGCGCGCGTTGCTACCTGTGTGAATATGGAGATCAGCCCCTTCATTCGGTTAGAGTCATTTCAAATGGTTATGACGTTTTAGAAGGAGAGAGGAGCAGTTTAAATCTTAGCCTATTAGAAATCTCGCTGAGTGTGAGGAACGATGGATAAGAAGGCATAAAACGTGGTTAATGTTCTCTATCA
Source organism: Macrobrachium nipponense (assembly GCF_015104395.2). Classification (NCBI taxonomy): domain Eukaryota; kingdom Metazoa; phylum Arthropoda; class Malacostraca; order Decapoda; family Palaemonidae; genus Macrobrachium; species Macrobrachium nipponense. Next base: position 25,351,285 of record NC_061093.1, on the reverse strand, counting down.
GCTGCTGTAAAAGACAAATTGGGCTTCTTGGAAAATCATTTCCTTGGGCCGAGCGTGGTCGAGCGTTTAATAAGCTTTTACTCCACTGGAAGAACTCGGTCCAGCGTTTGTAGCCATTATTTCATGGGAAGAACTCGGTCCAGCGTTTATAGCCATTATTTCATGGGAAGAACTCGGTCCAGCGTTTATACCATTATTTCATGGGAAGAACTCGGTCCAGCGTTTGTAGCCATTAATTCATGGGATGAACTCGGTCCAGCGTTTGCCAGCCATTTATTTATGGGAAGAACTCGGTCCAGCGTTTGTAGCCATTAATTCATGGGAAGAACTCGGTCCAGCGTTTGTGGCCATTAATTCATGGGAAGAACTCGGTCCAGCGTTTCGGAGCCATTACTCGACCGATGCTTGCTCGCTCCGGTTCCACGCGGGTTCAGATTCCCCCAGAAATAATGGATCTTTCATTACAACTTCAATGTTCTCTCATGAAACGGAAGCGTCTTCCAACGGCGTGGTTCAGTTTTGATCCCAGATTTATGACCGAGTCCTGTAGGATATTGGTAACTGTGATTAATGGGGCTTCCACAGTTAAAGGTCTGTTCCTCTTGGCAATTGGCAGTTCAGCACTAAAGGCGGGATTAGAATCATGTTATCGGCATAGCAGTGGTTGTTTATTGTCATTCTTAATAGATCAACCCAATGGGAAATTTATCAGTAGTGAAAGGTAGGGGAAATATCAGGCATTTTATTATATTTTATTGTGCGAATGAAAATTGTATACATAGCAATTAACTTCGTTAGCAATCATTGTATGCTCTCGTTGATCCCTCAACTGAGAGAAAATCGTTAGCAATCATTGTATGCTCTCGTCGATCCCTCAACTGAGAGAAAGTCGTTAGCAATCATTGTATGCTCTCGTCGATCCCTCAACTGAGAGAAAGTCGTTAGCAATCATTGTATGCTCTCGTCATGCCCTCAATCACTGATTCCGAGAAAGTCGTTAGCAATCATTGTATGCTCTCGTCGATCCCTCAACTGAGAGAAAGTCGTTAGCAATCATTGTATGCTGTCGTCGATTCCTCAACTGAGAAAGTCTTTAGCAATCATTGTATGCTGTCGTCGATTCCTCAACTGAGAGAAAGTCGTTAGCAATCATTGTATGCTCTCGTCGATTCCTCAACTGAGAGAAAATCGTTAGCAATCATTGTATGCTCTCGTCGATCCCTCAACTGAGAGAAAGTCGTTAGCAATCATTGTATGCTCTCGTCGAAGAAAATCGTTAGCAATCATTGTATGCTGTCGTCGATCCCTCAACTGAGAGAAAGTCGATAGCAATCATTGTATGCTCTCGTCGATCCCTCGACTGAGAGAAAGTCGTTAGCAATCATTGTATCCTCTCGTCGATCCCTCAACTGAGCGAAAATCGTTAGCAATCATTGTATCCTCTCGTCGATCCCTCAACTGAGAGAAAATCGTTAGCAATCATTGTATCCTCTCGTCGATCCCTCAACTGAGAGAAAATCGTTAGCAATCATTGTTTGCTCTCGTCGATTCCTCAACTGAGAGAAAGTCGTTAGCAATCATCGTATGCTCTCGTCGATTCCTCAACTGAGAGAAAGTCGTTAGCAATCATTGTATGCTCTCGTCGATTCCTCAACTGAGAGAAAGTCTTTAGCAATCATTGTATGCTCTCGTCAATTCCTCAACTGAGAGAAAGTCGTTAGCAATCATTGTATGCTCTCGTCGATTCCTCAACTGAGAGAAAATCTAATCATTGTATGCTCTCGTCGATCCCTCAACTGAAAGTCGTTAGCAATCATTGTATCCTCTCGGCAATCCCTCAACTGAGAGAAAATCGTTAGCAAATCATTGTGTTCCTTTCGCGATCCTCAACCGAGAGAAAATTGTTAGCAATCATTGTATGCTCCCTTCGTCGATCCCCTTCAACTGAAGAGAAATCGTTAGCAAATCATTGTCTGCTTCCTCGTTCGATTCCTCAACTGAGAAAAGTGTTGTTAAGCATCCTTGTTTTGCTCATCTGTTCGATTCCTCAAACTGAGAGAAAGTCGTTAGCAATATTGCATGCTCTCGTCGATTTCCTCAATGAGAAAGAAAAAATCCCGTTAGCAATCGTTTATGCTCTTCGTCGATTCCCTCAACTGGAGAAGTCTTAGCAAATCCATTGTAATGCTTCTCGTCGAATTCCTTCAACTGAGAAATTCTTTAGCAAATCTTGTATGCTGTCGTTGATTGGGTCCTCAACTGGGCGAAAGTGAGGAAAAGTCCCTAGTTAGGCAATCATTGGTGATTGTTCCTCCGTCCGATCCCAATCAAACTTCGAAGAAGAAAGTCGTTAGCACTGTTGCTCTCGTCGATTCCCTCAACTGAGAGAAAAATAGTTAGCAATCATTGTATCTCTCCGTCGATCCCTCAACTGATGAAAGTCGCTTTACAATCATTGGATCCTCTCGTCGATTCTTCAACTGAGAGAAATCCAATCATTTGTATGCTCCGGTCGATCCCTCAACTGATAGAAAGTCGTTAGCAATAATTGATCTCTCGTCGACCCTCAACTGACCGGAGAAAAAATCGTTAGCAATCATTGTTTCCTCTCTCGATTCCTCAAATGAGAAAAAATCGTTAGCAATCATTGTTTTGCTCCTGCGATTCCTCAATGAGAAAGTCCGTAGCAATCATTGTATGCTCTCGCGATTCCTCACTGAGAGAAAGTCGTAGAATCATTGTATGCTCTCGTCGATTCCTTAACTGAGAAAACTCTTTAGCATCATTGTATGCTCTCGTCAATTCCTCAACGAGAGAAAATTCGTTAGCAATCATTGTATGCTCCATCGATTCATTCAAACGAAGAAAATCAATAAATCATTGTATGCTCTCGTCGATCCCTCAACTGAAAGTCGTTAGCAATCATTGTATCCTCTCGGCAATCCCTCAACTGAGAGAAAATCGTTAGCAATCATTGTATCCTTTCGTCGATCCCTCAACTGAGAGAAAGTCGTTAGCAATCATTGTATCCTTTCGTCGATCCCTCAACTGAGAGAAAGTCGTTAGCAATCATTGTTTGCTCTTGTCGATTCCTCAACTGAGAGAAAGTCGTTAGCAGTCATTGTATGCTCTCGTCGATTCCTCAACTGAGAGAAAGTCGTTAGCAATCATTGTTTGCTCTCGTCGATTCCTCAACTGAGAAAAGTCGTTAGCAATCATTTCTTGCTCTCGTCGATTCCTCAACTGAGAGAATATCGTTAGCAATCATTTGTATGCTCTCGTCGATTCCCAACTGAGAGAAAGTCTTAGCAAGTCCTTTTGTAATGCTTCTCGTTCGAATCTTCACTGAGAGAAAGGTCGTTAGCAATCATTGTTTGCTCTCGTCGATTCCTCAACTGAGAAAAAGTCGTTACCAATCATTGTTTGCTCTCGTCGATTCCTCAACTGAGAGAAAATCGTTAGCAATCATTGTATGCTCTCGTCGATTCCTCAACTGAGAGAAAGTCGTTAGCAATCATTGTATGCTCTCGTCGATTCCTCAACTGAGAGAAAGTCGTTAGCAATCATTGTTTGCTCTCGTCGATTCCTCAACTAAGAGAAAGTCGTTAGCAACCATTGTATGCTCTCGTCGATTCCTCAACTGAGAGAAAATCGTTAGCAATCATTGTATGCTGTCGTCGATTCCTCAACTGAGAGAAAGTCGTTAGCGATCATTGTATGCTCTCGTCGATTCCTCAACTGAAAGAAAATCGTTAGCAATCATTGTATGCTCTCGTCGATTCCTCAACTGAGAGAAAGTCGTTAGCAATCATTGTATGCTCTCGTCGATTCCTCAACTGAAAGAAAATCCAATCATTGTATGCTCTCGTCGATCCCTCAACTGAGAGAAAGTCGTTAGCAATCATTGTATGCTCTCGTCGATCCCTCAACTGAGAGAAAATCGTTAGCAATCATTGTATGCTCTCGTCGATTCCTCAACTGAGAGAAAATCGTTAGCAATCATTGTATGCTCGAGTCGATTCCTCAACTGAGAGAAAGTCGTCAGCAATCATTGTAGGCTCTCGTCGATCCCTCAACTGAGAGAAAATCGTTAGCAATCATTGTATGCTCTCGTCGATTCCTAAACTAAGAGGAAATCGTTAGCAATCATTGTATGCTCTCGTTGATCCCTCACCTGAGAGAAAATCGTTAGCAATATGGAAATAGAGAAAGAATTAGAATACTATACAAGAACATTCCTGTTGAAAATACTGCAAGTGAACAATCTTGGTGAATTAAACTCTGTCTCGAGCTTATCTTAAACGTTATGCCGACATTGTTTTCATTAAGAGAGAGAGAGAGAGAGAGAGAGAGAGAGAGAGAGAGAGAGAGATTCAAGTCAAAACGCGAGAATTACAGATGGAACAAACAACTGACTTTGACATTTCAGTCCTTCCTTTGAAACTGCTGGCAAATGAAACGCGAAATATTTGATAGAGAAAAATGGAAAAAAATCTAAACGACGTTAATGGATGCTAATGGGGTTTTCATTCAGCACCTGAAGAAAATATGAACGTCCCTCTCTCAACAAAACCAAATGAATGAGCGGCCTAAGCTCTCGGTCACTGAAAGAACTGTTAGCAACAAACGCAAACAACGAAGTTAATGGAAATTACGTGTTTTCAAAGTAAAATTTTATGGTCAGGGATTTCGGTGTTCTGTCAATTTATATGCAAAATTAAATTAAGAGCAACTCTATTTAATGCTGAGAGGTTATTAGCTTTATTTACATCAAGGAATATTATTTATATGTGGAACTGGTTAGAGGATAATAGTGTGTATTTGTCAGAGATGAACCTATTTGCACCAATTGTTTTTCATTTAATTGTTTTAATGGCTTAGTTGCAAATTGGTTTTGTTTTGATGTTACGATATTCAGTAACAAATTGTTCATGCTGTCTCCGAATTAAATACTTCAAGAAGAATGGAAAAACAAAGATTATAAGTAATAAGTAGCAACATGCTTTGTCAGTTCTCCTTGAAGTTCATATCAAATTTCAGGCTGAGTCGGTTCCCGACCGTGTAACATGACCACCTGCGGTGGCCCGCGCGGGAATAGAGGCTAGGTCAGGTCATATTAGATTAGGACATAAACCTAAATTTACATATTCTGCGTGGAAACGAGGTCAGTGGAATGCCAGTATACTACATACAGTTCACAAACTTGAATATTTCTCATTCGAGGTAAAACTGACAGGTACAAAATACAGAATGATAAAGAATTCAAGACCGTCGGGAAATGTCTCTTGTGTCAGCCGAAGGAAATAGGTTTTGTATAAAGCTTCTGGTTTCTGGGTGTTACATGCCATGCTTTGCACTTCCTGTTGCTAAATCCTCAAATGATTTTTCATATTCAACATTGATATTAGATTAAATAAAACAAGACGAGAAAGAGACCAGAATTCTGCATGGCGTTGCAGTATACTAAATAGTTGGTCTCTCTCTCTCTCTCTCTCTCTCTCTCTCTCTCTCTCTCTCTCTCTCTCTCTCTCTCTCTCTCTCTCTCTCAGTATTTGTTTGCTTAGTACCACAATCCTGATCATTCCTTAGGTCAGCATCCTTATTTGGTTCGTGATTTTCAGAGCTCATTTGTCGCTGGCTTCTGAGAGCCAACTTCAAATGAAGATACCGAAGTAATACAGGAACTTATTAAAATAAAGGAAATATCCTGAAGTAGATCTTTAGTACATTTAACTGGATATATTACTCACATCGTCTATGGTGCATCACTATACTGTGACCGGAAATAAGTAAACAGCCACAAATAATGCTTATGGGACTCTGTATTTTTCCAAAATGCAAAAAAAGTTGAAAAAGGTAGCTTTCGGCCGTTTGTTCCCCCCCCCCTTTTTTTTTAACCTTTTTTGTATTCTGGAAAAATGCAGTTGTCCATATATGTTATTGTGGCTTTTTACTTTTTAAGCACAGTCACCTCAATGGAATTAGGAACAATATAAATGCAAGACAGAATTACCTCAACTTCAGCAGTATTTACAGCCTGTAATTAATAATATTGATAAAAGGATAGATAGATAGATAGATAGATAGACAGAGTACTCCACGTTTACATATATATAGAAGGCGTCACAGACCACTGGGCCTGAGGAATCGCAGCTAAATTGAATGCCATTACCCGAAAGGGCCTCCATTTGTGCGCTCCTATCGAATTTCATGGGGAACTGTAAAGATCATCAGGCGTACATCATGTTTACAAAGAAATAGAACAGCCAGTTGATGAATTTATATTTTCGGGGGGGTGGGGGGGATGTTAGGATATCAAATAGAGGAGAAGGCAGTGAATGGTTCGTTTTGTAACTTTCATAAAAAGAAAGTCTGTGGTTAGCTTTTGTAACTTTCATAAAAAGAATGTCTGTGCTTCTTAATTAATGATAAAAAGAAAAAGCATGACTGAGGGCAAATTCTTACGGTATTTTCTAGCATCTTGCATGAATTATAATGAAAACAGGGATCAGAAGACATTTTCATTTTTACTTAGAAATGTTCAACATGTTAAAGACGATATCTTTGTGAGGTACAGAAGACAAGGCTTTAAAGATTTTGTATTTAATAAGGTTAAATGGTAATCTATATTTGTGTGTGTGTAAAAGAGAGAGAGAGAGAGAGAGAGAGAGAGAGAGAGAGAGAGAGAGAGAGAGAACAATATCAAAAGAAGACTGCCAATGGCAAATGTCCTTCATTCTGAATGACATTTAATCGAAAAAGAGAAAGAGATCTCGGATGTATATCCAGTTCGTCCATCGGTCTTTTCCATAACAGAGAAAGGAGGAAGCAAAGAACGAAGGAGCAGACGGAAGAGACTAAAAATGAGAGACGTTTCGAAGAAATCCGGGAAAACACAGCTCGCTCCGTCATGCCTGAAACCCCAAAGCAACGAACATTCCCACAAGGCATTTTGGGAGGACGTTCCCTGACAGGCCGAATAAACTGCAAGGAGACTCTTCAACTTTTTGGCAACATGCTGGCACTTTTGTCGTTATAGTTTTGACCCGGTAATCGTCAGATTTTTTTTTTATTGGAAAAGAGTGGAGACTATACTCTGTATTTTTCCATCTGTCCATCCGCCTGTGGTGTTTTGGCATGGTAACACTGCGTCCCGGGCTTTAAATAGTTACGCTATGTGTAAGTTTTAGGTAAATAAAAGGATATCTGGGTACATTTGCAACTGAAAAGTGTGTTAATAATTTACTGTATGCAAATTACTCCGTTAATTTTCGAAATAGGATATTATTATTGTTGTTGAATGTAAGCTGAATGTAACTATCTAAAGCCCGGGACGCAGTGTTACCATACGCAAACACCACAGGCGGATGGACAGATGGAAAAAAATCGAGTATAGTTGACGAACACTGGTGATCTGGATCTCCCAATCTCTATTTCAGTTCTACCGCTTAAGATCTAAGTAAACTAACATATCTGTGTGATCGACGTTTTTCTTCTCCGTAGGTCGCTATACTCTTATGGACCAATCTGCATATTTTACAAACGCTTCTTCCAGCGATAATTTCTTTCTTTTTGGTACTCGGTCCATGACAGGACTACAGTGAAATAAGAAAAATGATAATGAGAGCAATATAAATTTTTACCAAGCCAGCAAGAGTTGAGAAAACCGGTCCAAGGCTTAATTCGATATTTGGGTCATGAGTAACCAGAAGATATAAGATGAAATGGAGAGAGAGAGAGAGAGAGAGAGAGAGAGAGAGAGAGAGAGAGAGAGAATTTTATTAAGGCAAACGTCGAGATGACACGCGTCCTTCATTTCGAATGTCAGGCAGCCAGGTTGAAGGCCAGAAACAGAGTAAATTACGTTGTTTCATCTTCTCATAATCAAAACTAAAGAAACAAAGAATGGAAGAAGAGCGAAGGGAAGTAAAAAGGTAATAGTTGTCAAAGAAGCAAAGATAATTGAGGAGGTAACAGTTGTTACCATGAAAACAACATTCAAACCGACATGACTGACTCCGGTAGCAGCCAAAACTCGTGACGTAATGTGATTGAAACATTGCATTGATTTTTATATTGATTTATCTATTTGTTAAACGGAGTAAACTCTAGAAATGGCGAAAGATCCGTTGCAGCAATGATTCGGATCCCTTGCTTTCCCAGTTCACCTGGGCTGAATTAACTGGTTAGGCAATGCGATTGCTTTCATTGTCTAGTTAACTTCACTTGGGAGACTCGGAGAGTTCCAAGTGTTTTGACGTTTCTCGGTTGACTAAACATCTTGTCGGCCACTCGTGGGATTTGATATTTTATCTTATGGCAATTCACATTTTCAGGATGCAGTAAGTCAACGAATTGTATATCTGGGCAATCTGTTTAAACATTATTTTGTACGTTTTTTATTTATGCCAACAAAACAATATAGAAGGCTTTATATATACGCATATACGGGTATATATGTTATGGATACTGTACTCGCGCGCACACACATATATATGTTATATATATATATATACATATGTATATGTATATACATACATACATAATATATACTATATATTATTATATATATATATATATATATATATATATATATATATATATATATATATAACACACACGCATATATATATATATATATATATATAATATATATACTATTATATACTATATATATATATATATGTTATGTATATATATCTATATATATAGTATCATATATATATATATATATATATTATATATATCAGTATATATATATATATTATATATATATATATATATATATATATATATTATACATATATATATATATATATATATATATATATATATATATATATCAATATTATCATATCATATATATCATACATATATATGTGTGTGTGCGAGTACAGTATATATAACATATATACACGTATATGCGTAATCAGCAATAAGTCAATACCACAACAGCACGTGACAAAATATGTGACGTAAATAGCCACATGAAAGGTGAAGAATCAAAGACCAGGTACCAAGCGCTTTCGTGTATTGCGTACACTTCTTCGGGGTACCCCGAAGAAGTGTACGCAATACACGAAAGCGCTTGGTACCTGGTCTTTGATTCTTCACCTTCATGTGGCTATTTACGTATATATGCGTAATATATATAAAGCCTTCTATATTGTTCTGTTGGCATAAATTAAAAAGGTACAATATATATATATATATATAATATATATATATAATATATATATATATATATATATAATATACACACACACACACACACATATATATATATACATATTATATATATATATATATATATATATATATATATATATATATATATAGAGAGAGAGAGAGAGAGAGACGAGAGAGAGAGAGAAGAGAAGAGTATGAGAGAGAGACGATAGCGAGAGAGAGAGAGAGAGAGAACATTTAATCAACATGAAATACAAAAGAAAAAAAGTGAGGCCATTTTTCAGAATCTCATATCTGAATCATTCATCATCGAGATGGTTCATCCCAGGATTTGCGGGATCAATAAAGTGACTACTTAACATTTGAGGTCTAGAACTCTCCCTTCACCTTTGGTTCCTCTCCGCGTCCTTTCTTCCCCTTCAAGTCCAATCTAGATAAGGACGTCTGACTGGCTGTCCTGCCTGCCTCCCTCCCTCCCTCAGTACAGCAGGAACGAGAAATTCCTCTGGAATTTGTACTGGAATAGATCCACCACAGAAATTTGGCGTCGATAAGAAATCTCCGTCCATTATTTCCTTTTGTGGGGACCGGTGAGAAGGGGCTACGATAACAAGAGATGATTGATATAGCTTGTGTATGCACGTGTGTATGTATGAAGATTGGTATAGTTTCACACGAAAGAATTGTATCCTAGAGAGCTTTCTTTTGCTATTAGTGGAGCTCCGTTTGCTTCTTTTGCTATCTTTAAACCTCATGCGGTGCACTGTAGGCATTACTTAAGGTTCTTTGCAGCGTGCCTTCGGCACCTAGCTGCAACTACTTTCATTCCTATTACTGTACCCGCTTTCATATTATCTTTCTTCATCTTACTGTCCACCTTCTCCTAACACTTGATTCATACATAGTGCAACTGCTTTGAGGTTTTCCTCTTGTTATACTTTTCAAACCTTTCAGTGTCAATTACCATTTCAGCGCCGAATGACCTCATAGGCCTTTGGCCTAAATTCTATATTCAACTCAACTCTATCTATAAACCGAATAGAATAATTAGATTACTAAAGAGTGATATAATTGACCTACGGCACCGTGTGTGTGTGTGTGTGTGTGTGTGTGTGTATTTAGGGTTGGACGTCCTGTTGATGAGCCATTTGTATAGGTATGTTAAGCGGCTAGTGATTTGGTAACATTATGCGCTGAAGGTTTAACCTCAATTATGCAGTGATCTCGGTCTTGCCTTTTCTAGGGAACATAATTTTGTTAGGCATCATTTATAAAGTTATTTAATTATGCTTAGAATTGGACGAAAACTATGAAGAGAATGATGTAATGAAAAGGACCCTTTTGGATATCTGTACAACGTGTTTAATCATCACTTTAGTCCATTTGCATTCTATATCAACAGAGCAATGAGGAACAGAATACGCTGAATGAAATCATTTTCCAAATATTTGGTTCTGTGCGATGGAGCATTCAAAGGGAGTTTGTCTCTTCAATGTAGAGAAGAATAAAAATAAGAAAATAATAAAAATATGGAAATAAAAAAAAGAAAAAAATAGAAATATGGAAATAAAACTAGGAAAATAATAAAAATTAGAAAAATATGAAAAATAATAAAAATAAAATTGTGAAAAATATGAAAAATAATAAAAGTAATGAAAATAATAAAGATTTCAAATATTTACAGTATTTTTATTTTTATTATTTTCATTTCAATTTTTATTCTTTTAAAATTTTTTTTTATTATTTTCAAAATTTTTATATACGTGTTTTTCATTTTTACGTTCCTTACAAAAAATGTCATTGTTTTAATTCTTGTTCATAAATGAACCGTTTTGTTCACCAACGTAAATTAGAACAGTGCGACCTTATTCCTCTTTCATTCTTTAATTCTTGTCCGTTTACGTGAAGAAAATCTTGACTTAAAAAGAAAACGAAATAAAAACATCGCGAGCGTCTTCAATCTGTATGAGAGAAAAAAATTGTTTCTCACACAAGTGTTCCGTAAAGACAGGAAAACGGGAAAGTTTACCTTACAAAAGGAAACGTTCAGTGCCTCAATTCGGCCATTGAGAAAGGAGAAATAAAAGGAAAATAAAGTAACATAATAATAAGGGCCAGCCATAAAAGTGCCTTTAACGCCACTTTATTTTTTCTCCATGATTTTGTTTTGGTTTATTTTTTTCTCTTCGCGTGAACAGCCACCATTAAGAGAAATCTTTATGAAGCGGATTTTGAAGACTTATGGTCCCATTAACATGAAAAGGTAAAAGAAGTATTTTCTCTACTTTTGTTAGGCTACAATTATAGCTATACTTTCTCATACACATGTGTACACACGCGAACACATGCAGAAAGCAGCACAAAAACTATCACGATAGGGCTGCCAGATATTGCCTATCATTTAAAAAAAAATTAGTGATGTTAATTGCAAAACTGCCAAAACCATTATCACTGCTTCCATATATTTTCTAATTGTTAGCTCAAAGCAGACCAGAAATTCAAAATATAAGTAAATTTTCATTTCAAATCTTGTTTATGAATTGTCTTTTATTGTTAAGAAAACATTTTCCAGCGCTGTCTTTGTAGTGATTAGTACTTTTTCTAATATTTTCTATCGGTGTAATCTGTAAAAAGCTGAAGCAGTTTGAATAAGGATTAAGATAAAATTTGGTTTCATCATATGTTTGTTTATTCTATTTAAATATGGTATAGTGTGTGCTTATAAAATATTTAACAGCAATGAAACAAAAATCTGTCATTCATCCATATGCTCATATAAACAATGAAGTATAATAGTATACATATAGACACATACTGGTGTAACGGAATATTAAGAAAAAAATGATTCCTTCAAAGGGCTTATATATTTCTAGCGAAAATCTTAAATCACAGACTCTGGTATATGTAAGTAATGTCTATATTTTGGAAAAGAAACAGAGCGTTTTGAGGAACGAACAAATTTGATACGGAGACGAACGAAAGAAAAACTAACATACCACCGTTCGTTTTAATGTTTAGGCGACTCTGTTACGTTCATTTTCCGTTAGGTTTCGTTAAAGCGAAAACAAGCTGGCAATATACAGAAAAACGTCAAATGTCATTGTCATTCTCTTGGGATATAATCAAACTGGACTTAAGTAACAAAGAAATATAGATATTTCAATATCTACCTTTTTTTAAAGTGAAATATAAATGAATTTACAAAAGTACATAGAAACTGTTAAGCAAGTTAGCTTCATAAAGTACCATCGTATTGATGATTTCCATACTTGTAATGCGATAACGTAGAATAAAATCAAATAATTCCCGTCAGGTTGGTGTCAGTCTTTTAATATCACCAAGTAAGCTGACAAAGTCTTGTCAAAACAGATCATTATTAAGAGTAAACAGAAAATCCCATTGATACTGTAGTGAGAAATCAGACGTTTAAGACGAGATGAAACAATCAATAAGAGATACAGCGGCTAAAACAAGAGCCGCTAAATAGAAAAAAAATAGAATAGGCTTATTAAGTAGATGGTGATTGAAATTAAAACGACCTTGTTATGTCTAATTATCTAACTTGCTGAAAATGACACTGAAGTAAATCCTCCATAGATATGACTCTTTGAAGGAGTGACAAAGAAAAAACTTCCGTATTTAATTACCCATTGTCACTAAAAATAAAAATGCAAAGAACATGGATATAAATCTGCACTTGAGAAAAAATCATTATCTACTCAGTAGGTATCATACATTTATACAAACACGGACACAAATATATAGAATATATCTATATATATGTCTTATATACATATAAAAATATCTGATTTTAAATAACGAAGAAATAAAAAAAACGTGATGATTATACGAAGAAAGTTACAGCTAGGAAGGAGAATTGAAACACTGGAGATGGAGAGTACTTCTTTCTTATTACCAAGACATGGTCACAGCATCTCCAGTGTTTGAATTTTCCTTCGTGCCTGTAATTTCATTCATATAAATGTATATGTGTGTGTTTGTACGTTTATGTGTGCGTATATATGTGTTTGTGAGATTCTTTAGGGAGAAGATCTGTATCTGGCTCTGTGGCGTGATCGGTATGGCCTTGGTCTGCCATCTCGGTGGCCGCGAGTTCGATTCTCGGACATTCCATTGAGGTGTGAGAGATGTGTATTTCTGGTGATAGAAGTTCACTCTCGACGTGGTTCGAAAGTCACGTAAAGCCGTTGGTCCCGTTGCTGAATAGCTACTGATTCCATGCAACGTAAAAACACCATACAAACAAACTATTCTTTTTTTATCTACATCCTTTTTTCCCTTGTACTTTACCATCAGAAACGGAAAGTAATGAATACTAACTAGATGATGGTATACCTGTTAAGTTGGGGGAGGCTTATTCATAACAGCGTCCCCGACCAGGGAGTAATATTGGAAGAAGAAGCTTATAAAGAACATTTCATGTTTCTAATGTTTCTATCCTTTAGGGTATACAGGCGTTTATTCCACTTATATAGTGACGCTTTTATATACTTGGTTTCATGACTGGCGTGGCTGTGATAATCGTTGTCGCATGATCTCTAATAAACTTAAATGGGTCACCTTTTTCGTTTGGTATTCGTTAACTTGATACTTTCATAAAATAGTCAAATATAATTTAACAATGAAAGCAAATGTCATAAGTAGGACTAGCATAGGTTTTCATCGTAGAAAGGCAGCTTTTAATATTAATTCCGTTTTAGAGGGTTTTCTCTTTCGTTGCTGTATAAATGTAACATCATCATTTTAAGATTATACAATTTCAAAATTGCGTGATAGAGGAAAATTTCATTTTTGCATGTTTGTACTCATGGCAGTATCACCAACTTTCCTTCCTAAATTATCGTACCTGATAAATAACCACAACACTTCTGGCATCTGTTCTGACGTCATCCACAGAAGTTGTAAACAATTCAGAGGACGGAGATTGCTAACATGATATATTGTAATTGCTGCTGCGTGTGCAAGCTGGGTATTTAAAACATGAAGATGAACGCCATCATTTTTTATCATTTTTTAATAACAGTGTAATTATTTGTGTGAATTAATATCACGGGGTTTTCATTGGTGCCAGTCACGTGTCGTGGATATCAGGCAGTGCCAGTTATTTTGATCTTTCAATAAAAATTTTGATTACATTCGTTAAAGGATGGTATTCCGAACAATCAGATTCTTCAACACCTTTCATCCCTATTTACTAGAGAATCTAGAACCTACTTTGGTTAAATCCAGTGTCCTTAAGAAGCCTTTTACAAGAAATGGCGTTTTTACTCAATTTTGGTTATAAATTATGCTAATTCAAGTCATTTTTTTGTGATGTTATTTGAAACTGAATGAGGAAAGGTTAAAATGACAGGAACTCGACCTAAATATTAATTTATAAAACGATGAAAATGGGTAGACTGGACTTGCTCTCCACACAGTACGAAAAGTCAGTACTAAATGTATTATGGAGAGAGAGAGAGAGAGAGAGAGAGAGAGAGAGAGAGAGAGAGAGAGAGAGAGATAGTTAAGTATATCCTAGTTTAACCAGACCACTGAGCTGATTAACAGCTCTCATAGGGTTGCCCCCGAAGGATTAGATATTTTTACGTGGCTAGGAACCAATTAGTTACTTAGCAAACGGGACGTACAGCTTATTGTGGGATCCGAACGACATTATATCGAGAAATGAATTTCTAATCACCAGAAGAGAGAATCGAACTTCGGGCTACCGAGTCGGTAAGTGAGCACGTAACCCACTCGTTCAACAAGGAACTGAGAGAGAGAGAGAGAGAGAGAGAGAGGAGAAGAGAAAGGAGAGAGAGAGAGAGAGAGAGAGAGAGAGAGAGAGAGAGAGAGTCCCTTAGAATAGGTAAAATGTATGGTCAGAACAGCATGCAAAATTCTATTCGTTTTAAGCAAAAAGAGCTCATAACTGGAATAATAGTTTCCAGGATAAATATTTGAACTGGTGTGCTCTTTGAAAAAGTAGGCGCTGCGCACCGAAAATATATATATATTTTTTCTTTTGAGAGGTAATCTGTATTTCCTTTGGAGTGATGTGACCGGAATTTTATTGGTATCTGAAATGATCGAGCTAGGTTCAGGAGTTAAGCATGGAGACAGTCGTGATCAAATCAAGGAGACATTTTAATTGTTCAATAAATGTTACTCAAAGGTGGAAATGCTGATCTGAAAAGAAGTATGCTTACCATCTACAAAAAAGAAAATAAAAAAAAATAAAATAAAAACGGCTTTCATGTAACAGATAGGGAGAGCAATTCGGTGTTTGTCTATGTTTGTGGGTTTTTCCCCTACCCATTTTATTTTATATATATTTTTTTACCCTTCACAACGCGCAAGACGCTTTAGTATCACCAAACAGTTTTTTCCTTGGGGTGGGGTTAGGACAAAATATGAGGTAAATAAGAACGAAGCATGATTAGGACGAAGTAAAGTACTACAGTAGAGAACAGGAGAACGGAAACTGGCCTCGGCTCCTCTGCGGAGTATGGAGATGGCGTAGGAAGCTTCGGAGAAATTTAGAGGATTTTCTTTTCCGAGTGAAAAGTCATCAGCATATAAGTTGGCCTAATAGGAGTGTGTGTTTGGTTATTTATGTTAAGAGGAAAGATTAAGAAGGGACCTCTCTCTCTCTCTCTCTCTCTCTCTCTCTCTCTCTCTCTCTCTCTCTCTCTCTCTCTCTCTCTCTCTTTTAATGCGTCTGTATAAATATTTAGTAATATAACTGGCTGAAATAATTCTAAATGAATAGAAATGTAAAAAGGAAATCTGTAGAAATTAATATGCTGGAAATAATTCCATGAAAATGAAAATGAAATTGAATGATTTTATCAGCGACCAAATGTACTCTCCATAGAGCGATATCACTCAGTAAGCAACATCTGATGTTGAGGATAATCTCTCTTTTGATAAAGTTTCGTACAATAAAGCCTTCGAGAAGAACATCGGTCGATTGTCCCTTAAACCACTGCCTTATAGACTCTTCCCACACTTCGGATGTGCTACGGACACAATTTATGTGTCTTTCGGGTCGTTTTAAGGATTGTCTGCTACGATGCCTCCTGAAACTAAAACGCTTTCCTAAAGGCCTCACTTTGGATGTGATACGAACATACTAGTTTACGTCTCTTTCGGGACATTTAGTACCCATACTTCTTGAAACTAAAAGGCTTTCCTAAAAGGCCTCACTTTGGATGTGATACGAACACAATTTACGTCTCTTTTGGGGCATTTTAATGCCATACTTCATGAGATAAAAAGGCTTTCCTAAAAGGCCTCACTTTGGGTGCGATACAAAACAGTTTACGTCTCTTTTGGGGCATTTTGGTGCCATACTTCCTGAAACTAAAAGTCTTTCCCAAAAGGCCTCACTTTGGATTTGATACGAACACAATTTACGTCACTTTTGGGGCGTTTTAGTGCCATACATCATGAAACTAAAAGGCTTCCCTAAAAGGCCACACTTCGGATGAGATATAAAAACAATTTGTCTTGGTCGGGACATTTTAGTACCATGCTTCCCGACACTAAAATGTCTTCCCTGAAGGGCCTCCTCCCTCGCTTTCTGCCGCTTCCATTTTCGTACCAAGAAAACGCGTCATTATATATGTTTTACGGTAGATATTTATTCTACATGAAAAATCCAGCGCCTTCGTAAACACGACGACCATAAAAAAAAAAAAAGATCACTTCTAAACCCGTGTCGCCCAGACCTCCATCACAGCCTCTTAATCTCGTCTCCTTTCGCCTATGGAAACGTAATTAACTTAATGCATACAAACCAGGGCTTTCTCAACTTCCTCACTAAGCCACCATCTCGGAGGGGGTGTGAAGGAGAGAGAAGAGAGAGAGAGAGAGAGAGAGAGAGAGAGAGAGAGAGAGAGAGGCAGGCCCGATTTAGTCTCATAATTTAGAAATAGGAATTCTGGTCACGGCAGTTTTGACCCAACTATGTTAGCCATCACAAATGGGGGGATTCCAGCCTACTTTCTACGGCAGAAGTTCTTCACGGGGTGTTTTACGCCATTTTTATGGCAGGGAGGAAGTAGAGGAACAAAGGAGAGAGATGGACAAAAGGGCATCGAAAACATTTAGGTTGTTGTGTTATGAATGACAACACCTTTGAAAGTCGGCGAGAATGTTACTTCCATCGATATGGTCTGGATGCCATAATATCAAAGAAACAGAGCACTTGATATGAACTTGCGCGATAGATATAGTCACAAGAGAATTAAATATAACTACATAACTATTACATCAATTATTTTATGATCCTGGGCTATTAGATTCTCTCGGAAAGCTAAATGTACTGACGAACTTTGCAGAATTCGTTTAATTCAATGGTAAAGAAAGACAGTGACAAAATCTCGATTTTCAGTTTCACTGCTCTGAAGAACTTTGAAAAGTTCAAAGTTCAAGAAAGATAACAGCAATTGAGGAAGATGCATTAGAGAAAAACGCAAAGAAAAAAAACCCTGACAAAGCTTATTATTCATTGATCCCAGAGATCTTAATGCTTCTTATTCGCTTTCTCAAGTGGGCGCAAGGTCTGTAACTATGTCATCTGTCAAGTGACGTCATGCCTCGAATGGGCGTGGTTGTTGTTTATCGTAGATAATAAACTTTATATTCTGTGATAGTTAAATGCAAGGCCTCAGTATAGAATGTAAAGTCAGCACTATTTCTCTCTCTAGGCTTCTGAGATCAAAGTACTTTTAGAATTCATTGCCTTTAACAGAATAAATTAATTTTCCACTGTCACGGATTTTGAATAAGCATATTTTTTTTCACTGGGGAGTTCATTGTGTGGAAGAATAGAAAAATTCCCTTTTCCATTCTCAGGATGTCGAATAAATATATATTTTTATAATGATAAAACTTACCTAAAATCATAGATTTCAGAACTCGTGTAATTATTCTTGATTCTGAAGAATGTCAGGAAAGAAATTTCCTTAACCAAATGAGACTGAGCTAGACATATCCAGACCTCCTGCCGAGAACTGCCTGTCCTATGGTTGATCCCACAAATTTCCGTAGACAAGAGAACCACCGGCATGAGAAGGACATACACGAGCACTTCAGTTGTCTCAGCAGCTGTTTATGTTTAAAGTTTGAGCATCATTCCCCTGAGGAGGATCCATCACCTCCACCAAGCCTAGGGAAAGGGCCTATTGCATTGATTTCACATAATCGTTCATTTAAACAAACACTTTACAAGAATGGAATGCGTGGAATTTGTGAAGCATAGAAAAAGAAAATTCCCTTTCAAACGACCCAATGACCTTATTATTATTATTATTATTATTATTATTATTATTATTATTATTATTATTATTATTATTATTATTATTATTATTATTATTATTATTATTATTACTGTATTGGGTAGAAATGGGGGCAGCCATTCTTGGCGTCTTTGTCTTGAGTTTACCTCGATGCATTTTATGTTAAATTTATTCATCGACTGAAGATGAACCCAGGGAAGGGTTCAAAAGCATTAGTATAGCTTTACAACGTTTTACTACCGCTACTATCAGATATATTGTTGTGGACCATAAAGAACAAATTATCATTATCACTTTAGATGAAATCTATTCACATGGAATAACTGGGCCATTGAACAATATGTGTAGGTATTCTACTTTGAGGATAAATTAGATATTCACAGTTCATGCCAATGACGCCGACTGAAATGAATATTTTGTAAAGAGAAGAGACACATATCAAATATTTATTTTATGGATTATATATGATTAATTCTTCGTTCATACTGAAACCTCAACGCTTTAAGGGAGCTTGTGTCGTTAGTGAATAATCGCTGGCTTTTCAAGAACTTTATTTGTTTTATTTTGATAAAGGTTTTTTTTTATTTATATATTTTTCTGGCCTTATCCCAAGCACTGGGGCAACTAAGGCCATTCAGCGCTGAAACGGAAATTGACAGTAAAAGGCTTGAAATGTGTAACAGGAGGAAAACCTTGCGATTGCACTATGAAACAATTGTTAGGGGATGGTGGACAGTAAGATGGTAGAAAGAGAATATGAACGGAGGTACAGCAAAAGGAATGAAAGTAGTTGTAGCTAGGGGCCGAGGGGACGCTGCAAAGAACCTTAAGTAATGCCTACATTGCACAGAATGAGGTGCACTGAAGGCACTACCTCCATACGGGGGTAAAGGTTGCTAAAGATGGTCTTACTCAGGTGAATACATGAGGTTGATAGCTGAGGAGAGAGAGAGAGAGAGAGAGAGAGAGAGAGAGAGAGAGAGAGAGAGAGAGAGAGAGAGAGAGAGTAATTTCGCTTGAAGTCAGTCATTCAGTCTCCAAAAACGAATCATAGAGACAAGTGAAGAAATCTGACGAATATAAAATCAGGGGGAAGCCGAGAGTGGCTTTAACTTTAGAAAATTCAAGCTACAAAGTTACTGGTTCCCAAGTTGTGGAAGGAAACGCTTGTCTGTTTCAAAACTCACCTAGTTTCTTAGTGAGAGGGAAAACACTTTGTTACAGAGTCTGTTCATAGTATATTTGCAGTTTTTCGTTCACTTTTACCATCCCTCACTAATTTTTCACTTGCAATGTAAGTCTCATCATTTCCCTGAAAGCTAACTCAAACTCGCTACTTTGCCTTAAGATTCATTCTTCTTATTTTTAGTATATGCTTTATTTCCTTGTATTTGATTATATTAATTTACTTATACTTATTGATTTTCACATTTTTCAAATTTTTATTTATTTTTTCTATTTTTCAATTTATTTCTCTTTTTATTTATATATTTTTTAATTTATTTTCCAATATTTAAATTAATTTGTAATTACTTTTATTGTTTTTATGTCTCTTATTAATTTTTATTTTCATTTTTTGATAATGTTCATGTTTTAAATTTTCGTTTGAATGCGATTATTTTGTTGTTCCGTGTCTGGATGTGAACATCTCAACGCCAACGGCTTTGAAAATCATACCACTCAAAGCAATTGTTTCCTGTTTCCTATGAGTAATAATCATACCTTAGGTTCATAATTTCAGTGAGGGATTCCGCTGTCGCCCCTACTAGACTGTGATTATTTAAAGTTTTCAATACTTTTGTATAAAATTAGTCCCTCTTTTGTAAAGGTGCAATTATTATTATTATTTATTATTATTATTATTATTATTATTATTATTATTATTATTATTATTTGATATCATCGCTATCCCGTGGTCTGAAATGGAAAAATAAAGTCATCACTGTCTCGTAAACTGTAATGAAAAAATAAAGTCTGCTGACTTTATTTTTTCATTATTATTATTATTATTATTATTATTATTATTATTATTATTATTATTATTATTATATTAAGTCTGCGGACTTTATTATTATTATTATTATTATTATTATTATTATTATTATTATTATTATTATTATTAAAAAGATGAACCCCATTGGTAAGCAACGAAGTCACAAAAGCAAAAATACTGCGTAATGAGGAGTTAATTTCTAGGCACTTCCTTCATTACTATTCACTCTCAAAATCTGTACTAATTTGATGATTAAAGTATATGCAATATTCCTGTAAAGCATACTTGTACATACTTCTTTCAGCCTTTCATTAAAAGAGTAAGTACTAATCTGTCCTTCATATTCTGCTTAGAGAGAGAGAGAGAGAGAGAGAGAGAGAGAGAGAGAGAGAGAGAGAGACTGGAGTCATAAAATTCGCCAAGGGGCCAATTAAGAACCGAATAATTTCAGGCTTCTTTTCAGACCCAAAATGAGAACGGAGCGGACGAGATATGGCGCTGAACGCCCTGTGTCATTTCCCTCCCAACTTTTAAAAAGCATCTCCTTCGTATCTCTCTCTCTCTTTTTTTTTTCATTGGCGTATGAATAGCCATAGACTCGATCAGTTTAAAAGGAAGTCATATAATTGCGTTTCCCTTCAATTTGCTGCCAACCTCGTTTTTTTATGAACCGGAGGCAAAGCTGAGTGGGTGGAGGCAAGAGGGTGGCTCTCTCTCTCCGCCCGTGTTCTTTAGGGTCAATATGGCTCACTCGTTAAAGGGGAGCTCGCCCATGATGGGCAGCTCAGCTGCGTCGCTCGTTTTTGCGCCGTCAGGTTAGGGAAAAAAAAAAAAGTATATTCTGTACCTTCCTTTTTTTCCCCCGATGATGAGCCATGTTCCTTCTACTCATCTTCCCCTTTTCATCTCAAGGGCTGATCATCTACGTCAGCTGTGGCATCATCATCATCATCCTCATCATCATCATCATCATCATCGTCGTCGTCGTCCTTCGCCTCATCAACAAGGCTACTAGACGAATAATGGCTCCGGACGGTTGCTTACAGGCTACCGAATTGAATAATCGCCGGCCACTTAGGCCTTTTGCGCCAGGGTTGCTGCTGCTGCTGGTTACTATGGTAAACTTTCCTAAATACATTTCAGTGTTCGAATAATGAAGGGTACTTTTAGGATACCCGCGCACACAAACATATACACACTTTTATATGTGATATATATAGTATATATATATATATATATATATACATATTGAGAGGAGAGAGAGAGAGAGAGAGAGAGAGAGTGAGAGGGAGAGAGAGAGAGAGAGAGAGAGAGAGAGAGAGAGAGAGATACATGCGCTCTTTTCTTATGAAGAGATTAACTTCCAAAGGTCTTTACTTTCCAGTTTTCAGAAAGTATTTTATCAGTTAAGGGCCCCCCAATTTATATATGTTATATATATATATATATATATATATATAATATATATATATATGTATTTTATACATATATATGTATGTATAATATATACATATATAAGCCATATACACATACAAACCATATATATATATATATAAATTTATATATACCATTTTATATATATATATATATATATATATATATATATATAATATATATATAATATATATATATATATATCTATATATATATATATATATAAGGCATATACACACACACATATATATATTATATAAATTTATATATACCAATATATATCTATATTATATATATGATATATATATAATATATATATATATATATATATATATATATATAGATATATATATATATCACTATATATATATCCTATATATATATATTTTTATATATATATATATATATATATATATATATATATATTATATATATATAAATATAAGATATATATATATATATATATATATAATATATATATATATAATATATATACTATATATATATATATAGTTATATATATATATATATATATTATATATATATATATATATATATATATATATATATATATATAATATAATATAATATATAATATTATATCCATATATATATATATTTCATACCGTTTTCCAGTGTACTTCACATCAAATTTCAAAATACACTTATTGTCAAAAACATTCATCATAAATTTTCCAATTTTTCCATGATCTCTAATCCTTCAAATAATGACCCAAAGCCCTTTTTTTAAATCCTTGTTTTCTTCGATTTATGAATAAAAGTGCTGCGGTTTCAGGGTACACAGCTGAACGTTAAGTTAGCTTGATGTTTAATTCAAAGTATCACCTGATACAGGAAGTTTCACAAATGACATTTACTTTGTTTACAGTAAAACCTCATTTCATTTTTTTCAGCTCTTTTTATTTGTCCACAAAAACTTACCTTTTCCATATTCATTTAGCTGAACATGGATGCATTTTTAATTCTTTCCTATGAAGGGCACCTTTTAAGGGTGTTCTTTGTAGGTGAACGCTTTTCTGAACACCTTTTTCTTTTTCAGCTTCTAATTAGTGTCCATTGTGTAAAGCTTTGAATATTTTAACACTATTAAAACATCAACAGTTTAAAAATTCCTTCTTGAAATGAACGAAAAACAAAGTCGTTTCCTCTTCTAATTATAATGAACTTTCGAACACTGTAACGCTCCTCACAGCACAACCTTTAACTTTTGGCGCCGAAATCAGCATTTCCAGGACTGATAAGTTTAGAAATTATTTTTTTCTTTCTTTCTGTTCACGCTCCCCTTTCCACTCTCTCTCTCTCTCTCTCTCTCTCTCTCTCTCTCTCTCTCTCTCTCTCTCTCTCGTCTTTTTCTTTTGAGTTCTGTGTTTGTTCAATTAGTAATTCATCTCGTTACTCTCACGGTCCAAAAAAGGGGATGGAAGACTGAAAAGGTTTTCGCCTTTTTTATTTTCCTCGCGAAAGGGGGTGGATAGTCTGCTGAGAGTTTTGTAATCAGAATGCTTCGGAGGGATTTTTGCTGAATAAGGGGAGCTTAACGGTCTTTGTTTTCCTGAAAAGACCACAGGATTATATCGACGAATTCTACAGCTTTGTTCTGAAAGTAAAATGAAAGCGAATGAATATTATGTCGGAGTTTGAAACTGTTAATTCTATTGATAAGTATTTTATTTTTGTTTATACGTTAGGTTAAGTTTCGTCTCTTCTTCTATCACTTTTTTGAAGGCAGAGGACATGGAAGCTTAGGAAGAACCACCCCAAAGCTATATTTTAAGCAAGACAAAGCCTCATTATTGTACTGAGATTGAATTTACCTAATTTAATGCAGTACATCCCTCCGATAATGAAAAGAAGTAGGTTGACTCATTAATGAAATACTGAACGTGGGAGAGAATTTCCCATCATGAAAAAGGTATAAGACTGGTCGAGCTTTAAGTTTGTGATCTTTAAACAATATCGAAAGGAGTCTAAAGTCCACAGCAAGGATGGGAGAGTAGGACAGGCAAACGGCCAAGAAGGTCTTGAAGCATACGTAGATCAAGGTCAACAAAATTCAAAGCAATGTTTTTGACACTGTCAAATTCAAAAGCTTGAGGTTAATAATTTTTAATTTGCGAATGATTTTTTTTTTAATATTTTGAATTTCGACTTGACTTTCGACTCCAAAAAACTGATAAATCTGTAGGACAGGGGGATATTGCTAGCCTACCCTCAAGGTACCTACCAACCACATTTCATCAAAATCATAGAACAAGTAAATAGTGACACTTCGGCGCAATCGTTTTCTGTACAGCTTATAATGCTGTATGCAAGTCTCAGTCACGGATCATGAAAATCTCAGCTGCTGCCCTGAAACTTTCAGCCACGACCCGGTGATGGCCTGTGTTGTTGGCACCCATAGCGGTGCCAGACGCACGATCATGGCTAAGTATAACCTTAAATGAAATAGAAACTCCTGAGGTTTAAGGGCTGCAATTTGGTATGTTTGATGATCGGAGGGTGGCTGATTAACAAACCAATTTGCAGCCCTCCAGCTTCAGCAGTTTTTAAGATCTGAGGGCGGACAGAAAAAGTGCAGACGGACAGACAAATAGCCATCTCAATAGTTTTCTTTTACAGGAAACTAAAAAAAGGAGAAAGAATAATATTACAATAATAATACCGTGCGACACAGTCAAAGGGTAACAATAACAAAGACAAGAAACGCTGAGTGTACAAAGACAACCAATATCTTTCAGAGAGCGTCAGTAACATTGGTCTCTCAGATCCCTTTCTTACGATACGAGATATGGTCTTGGAGGGCCTCCCACGATACTACATTGGTTCTCAGTATCATGTTCGTGAGACAAAGTATTTATTTATCTTTCTCTGTCTGTTTTCTGTCAGTGTTTGTGTTTGTGATTAGTCCCGTCCTTTCTCCTTCTATTATTCTGTGATCATTTACTTTCTCCACCTCCTATTCTGTGTAAGATAGTTTTTTTAATTTTTTTAAGAACCTACCTGTGTGATGACTCTGCATGTCCTTATACCCCTGTACAGACTCTTTCCCCTTCCCTCTGTTTTGTACTCTCGCGTGCAAGTCCTTTTATGCACCAAAACTCCATTTAATTCGGTTACTGGTGCTAACACTTTTCTGAATCAGATTTGCACGAACCCAATTCGCTCTACTTCCTCCTGGAACGAGGGTAGGTGTGTTGGGGGGAGGGGGGAGGGTCAGGAATTGGTTGGGAAGGGGGGGAAGGGGGGGGGAGGAATTGGGTTGGGAAGGGGAGAGGGGAGGGGGGATTAGGTTGGAAGTTGGGAGGCAGGGGAGGGGAATAGGGTTTGGTAAGGGGGGAGGGGATATGACGGATCAAAGAGGCCGTCTGCCTCCCTCCCCCTAACACACCTTCCCTCTCCTCCTCTTCCGTTTCTTCCTTCTAGAATTCTTAGTAGGGAAACGGGGCTCATACTTTACTTTTATAGTGGTGCTTTCAAGCTCGACCTGCAAGCATGCAGTGGGAGGGTTAATTCATTCCTGGTGCTCGGGAGTCGGGAGCATTTACATAAGTCCATTGCTTTCTCTTCTTAATGGGTTGGTTTGTGCTTTCTTCGCTCTTATTGCGGAGCCAGCTGGAGGAACGGTGTCGGCAACAATAACAACAGCAGCTGTTGTTAAGGCGGTTGTTTTTGTTCTTGTCATTGTTTATCGCCGATGTCTTGGTTTTTGATATCGGTAAGTTGTTTCTTTCTAGGCATTTTTATGTTGACTTTCACAATTGAAAGTTGTTCTTTTCGTTTAATGACGGAATAATTTTACTGGTTTTCTCATGAGCCCTTAATAGATACAAACAATGAAGGCTATGCATTTAGTGTTGCAAGGACATATCCTTGGTACAAAAAAAGTTTATTAAGAAAAAGAGCGTTCACAGAGCAATTGCTGGTTTTTAAAATTTTTTTTCAATGCAATCCACCAAAATTTATTAAAGTAATTTCATAGTCACTACACATCCACTGAGAAGCCTGTGCTTGTTTGCAAGAAGTTTTATTTGTTCTCATTTCTGTACCTTTCATCACAATGTTTTCCTCTTTTCCATAAAATGGCCGTTTGTGGAAGTGTTCTTTATCAGCCAAGCACGATTTAAAAAAAAATAATGAAGCTAACTTTAAAACCCAAATCGATTACAGAAAGGGAAGGCATCAGTGTCGCAGGTGGTTACGAAGTCATTTACTTTGCAGTTGCATTATGAATTTAAATCGTACCACAGCGAAAGCTTTTTGAATATTTATTATGTTGTCAGTGATGGTTTGGAGAGTCATTTTGTAAGTTTTAAAAGTTATCTACAACAATAGAAGGTCATATAGAGAAAATTATGTTTACAGTTAAGGTAACCTAGTCATATGTCAGGTGCCACATGCATTGCGTATCCGAACCAATTGAACACCACCAAAAATATAGTTTTCCCAGTGGGCTAACTGCATGCCGGAACCTCCGGTGTTAACGAAATTATCAAATCAGTTTGTTACTCGGGTTATTTTCCCCTTAACGCAATCAAATTTAGTAGGTGGACAAAAGGGAAAATTAGCGTTCACTCAACATGAGAAAGTTCCCCTCTGGTCCCGAATCCACACGTGTTCGGGGTGACGGTTCCGTCCAATTATCCAGAAGAGTTGCTCTCAACACCTAAACTTGGCAAACAACTATTTATTTGGATTAATTTCCAACTACGCAGAGCAACCAACAAGTCTGCCTGCCTGCCTGCCTGCGTGTCGCAAGCAAATACTATATGGCTTCTGATGGCGCATTGGTCACTGTATTTCTGCTTCTCAAATTAAAAACTCATATGGAATGCGAATTGAAATCAATAGTCTTCCAGATGTTCTAGAGCGACTTGTCGAAGTGTATGAATAACTGTATAACGACTGTTTTTCATCGTTTGCTAAAAAATATATAGCGTTTATTGATGCGTTATCGAACCAGGGTCGCTCACATGAGAGGTTGCAGATATCGCAAAGAAACGTCGGTTTCCAAAGACACCTGTGAGTTTAATGGGAACCGTAATACGTCTACTATGTAACAAACGTGGAGAGGTAAAATGGAGAAACAAGCATAACAAGACTGTAACGAAGGAGATGGCGAGAATTTCCCTCATAAAAAATGAAGTACACACGAAGCCGGAGCCTTCGGTTCACGAGACCTGTTGCCGACGTATCTATTATAGTAATTGCACACTCGCTAAAACCCTTGAGCCCGCTCGTGCTCTCTCTCTCTCTCTCTCTCTCTCTCTCTCTAGGTGTTGTTAAGGCGGAATGTGCAAGTTTATGTCTCATTATTTTTTATAATTTCATTCGAGATAAAACGGATTTAATGGGCACCTATTCTCGTGTATTGTAGGTAGTGGAACCCGCCCTGTTTCGAGCATTAATGTCTTTCTCTGTATTTGTTATCTATTTTCCTTCTACTTGTATGGCTAACATATTATAAAATATTTTCCTCCATCACTCAAACGCTTTTTATTCCATCAGACATGGTTTGTCTTTGCGTTTGATTATAAGAATGTTAAGTAAAAGATATTATCCAAAAAATATGACATCTTTCAAGCCGTCGTTCATTGTAACTACATTATATTATCGATTTTTTAGAATTAATTCAGTATATACCAGGAATTATTACAAAGGCTGTTGTAAGTCTATTTACATCTGCGACATTACAAGGAATATTCTTTCATTTCGTCCGGGCTCATTTAGGGTTGTGGTTGTCGGTTGAGTCTCTAGGCTAACAATTCATTAGAAGGAGAGAGAGAGAGAGAGAGAGAGAGAGAGAGAGAGAGAGAGAGAGAGAGAGAGCAGTATGCATGCAATACACCAGCGCAGCAAAACCCGTGAAGTTTAATGATAACACATGTTTTGAAAGGTTCGATTATGACCACCAAACATGAAAGCTTTTATCGGAAACTGTTTAAGGCGAGGCTTAGGCGCGTGTGGTGGCGAACGAAAAACTGCTATCGCGTGAGTGTGTGTGTGTGTGTGTGTGTGTGTGTGTGTGTGTGTGTCGGGAGGAAGTTGAACACGGCTTGTGTCTTTTCAGAACATGTTTATTACGTCTATTTATAGTAATTATCACAATACTCTCTTTACCTCCCGATTTCTTCACACTTTTTTGGATACGCTTGTCACTGCAAACCCTAGGAACCAAACTAGAGAGAGAGAGAGAGAGAGAGAGAGAGAGAGAGAGAGAGAGAAGCTGCTCATATTTCATATAACAGAATTCGGGGAGGGTCGTTTGGTCTTTCACAAAAAAGTGACATATGTTTTGTTTTATGTTTGACTAAGATACTCTGCTTTTCTGATGCCGCTCTTGATTGAGGCATATGCAAAGCAACGAAAATATAATGATACAACTATATATGCAGGCATATATACGTATATATATATATATATATATATATATATATATATATATATATATATATATATATATATATATCCTCAATTTTACTTGTGCCAAAATAAGATGTAAACCTAACAACGCGTTCAAATAATTCCCTTTACATAAGCTAATTGTTAGCTCTTTCGTAAGAATTTCACGTGTGAGTAATGATGATTGGAGATATATTCACGATTTGCTTGTGTAACATGATCAAGCAAATGCTTTAGCATCAATAGCAACTATAGCAACTACAAAACAGAAGTAAGCATTCAAGTTTAGTCATTAATCAGAAAAAAAGTTTCTTCGTTCGTGTTGAGGAATGTTAATCAAAATGAAAACCTCCTTTCAAATGCCATCTTGAACAATTGGTTGTGATGTAAGATGTTTTCAACATCATATCCTGTAGGTGCACCACTCAGGGTCACCGTATGCAAATTTTAGTAGGAGTGACAGCGGGAGAATGATCTAGTAGGAACGAATGTCGTAACATTTGAGTGATTCAGATTCAAATCAGAAATTCAAATTGATTCGAGGAGAGAGTAGTAGTGTACTGGAATGTTTGATGATTCTACAATAGATATTAGGAAACCATAGTAATAAACATTTACTAGCACTTAAGAATGGTCATAACATTAATGTTACAGTTCTGTGGGACCCTAACAATTCATCCATAAAGTATTGTGAATGTCATTCTTATGCGCACGTTGTAGTTATTCTATTTCCAGCTACTGTCACCTATAACATTGCATCCATAGAGTATTTTAAAAGGCAAGGATCCCTTACCTCTTACATTGCATCTGTAAACTATTATAAAAGCCATCCAACCTCTAACATTATTGCATAAATAAAGTATTATAAAAGGCATCGCTATACGCATGTTTTGCTATATTCGACTTGCAGTTATTGTCGCCTCTAACATTGCATCTATAAGGTATTGTAAATGACATCGTTATAAGTATGTTTACTTTTATTAAACGGCAAAGTAGTTTCCACTGAGGCATATTAATCTTATTACCATAAACTACATTAAAGACAACGAACGGCCCAACTGAAGAAAACAGAATCGAGTGTATAATTTCAGTAATGGAGAAGTTTGGTTTCCGTAATGTAATATAAACTCTTCGAAGGAAGTTGAGAGAAGTTAGGGAAAGTGCCGCCACCGCCGCCGCCTCCTCTCCTCCTCCTCCTCCTCCTCCTCCTCCTCCTCCATAGATCTAGCGGCAGAAGTTCCTCAAGAAGAAACCAGAGGCGAAATCTCGGCCATCAAAGGCGTGTAATGAATCATTAAAGTCTTTCCTTTTTATATCAGGAAAGTCTCCACTACAAAGTTTCGTTTGACAACTCCGACGAAGTAAAAAAAAAAAGAAGAAAAAAATTGGACTGAATTTTAAGTGTCGTCGAAATGTGATTTTTTTTTTTATTTATTTCTTTTCCTCGCGTCGTATTGTGGGTCAGGTAACTCAATACCTAAAGAAAACACTAGAAGAAGAAGAAGAAGA
>NC_061093.1:25308932-25318932 GCF_015104395.2 Macrobrachium nipponense | reverse complement strand
ATTTGATAATTTTTTTGTGCATGTTCCAGGTGGATATACCAACATTCTGTTACACCGAATTTCTATTCAAGACTGTAGTTTCTCACCAATCACCAAATAACCTTCAGTACGAGGGGCCCGGAATTTTTGCATTTTTTCACATTTTTTTTAATAAAATCATTAATTTTCCCTGTAGGATGATAAAACTCACAGAGAATATGCGTTATTATAGTGCTAATAATGCCTGATAATTTCATTAGCCTGTCTTGATTAGTGTATTTTTGGCAAATATTTTTTACGATTTTTTACAATCGGGACCCCTCCAAAGTGGAGCCTACCTTAAAATGAACATAGCATAACTCCTCTACGTCACTGTAGTCTCCTTTCCCTTAACAGCAAGTTCGTCATCGCTTTCTGTATTTGCTGTTAATCATTTCCTTCTTCCAGTGAATCCAGACTTTCTTTCCATGTGATTGACGCTCATCGTCGACAAAGAACGTCATGATATAGGTTGCGCTCAAGTTATGTCCTCGCAACTTGCATAATTCACTAATTCCAACATTCTGTCTAGGGGAGATATTTCGTTATCCTATAGTGTACTCGTTTATGAACAAATTACTAACTACTATTTGTACCGGTGTCATAAGTTTCGCAAAATCTGACTCGGCTCCTGATATCCACTGACACTAAACCAGAGAGGCCATTCGTGTTGTTTTAGATGCAGACATCTTTTTACATTGCTGCTACCTTCACAAGCATCTTCAACATTTATATGTTCTTGTGATTTCCCCATTACATCATAAACACATCCAAGGCGACTTCCATCTTCACTTTCATTTTATGCTTTAGTTTTTATGTATTTGCATGAGTTCTCCTCCAACACCTATGTCCGCCATTGTTTTTATGCCTTGTGTGTAGTCACGGGGTACCACAATAGAAAGCCATTTCCACTCCTCAGATAAATCGGTCAGCTCTTCGTCTATACTACTAATCTCTTCAGTTATATTTAACTCTTCTTCAAGTAATATACTGAAATAGCAGAGGCCCCGTGATACATAAAAAAAAGCAAAAAACAAACTCGGGAGTCAAACATAGCTGCGAAGAATAAAGTCAACATGCAGCGTCGGAATGTCTTGCAATATTAATGGCCTCGTGGTTTACAGGGCAGGTAAACACGCAGGTAAATATGAGAATGTCGCTGAAAACGCACCGACACAGTCAACTAAAACATTCAGCAACATTTTACTGGGGATGAATTAGACTCAAGCTCACTGCCGTAACAGTGTTTCAACTTCACTGGCTGACTGACGTCTTTGCAGCTTAATTTCTATAGTAGATTCACATCAACCGTGCATTTGATGTCTAGGCCAGTCCCTTACGACGCTGCTTCTGATTGGCTGTTGATAAGCCAATGATAGGGCTGGAAACTCTCAGTCTCTCGAGAGAGTTCACATAGGTAGGATGAATGTTCCACCTCTCCTGAACTCTCTCGAGAGACTGAGAGTTTCCAGCCCTGTCATTGGGTCTTTCAGGAGAGGTGGAACATACATCCTGCCTATGTGAACTCTCTCGAGAGACTGAGAGTTTCCAGCCCTGTCATTGTCTTAGCAACAGCCAATCAGGAGCGTCGTAAGGGACTGGCCTAGACGTCAGATGCACGGGTGATGTGAATCTACAAGTCAGAATCGCCGTTGACATTATTTACAGATAAGAGCTATTGGTCGTTTTCCCAGGGTGTACATATTTCAACAGCCACAATGTCCTCTTAGAGTTAGTAACTAATTCATACACTTCTTCGTGGTAGCGGGAGTTGCGGCCACCTCACTAACGAGCGTGGCTTGTTCGAATCCCATCACAGAAGAAAATATTTTTTATTTATTTCCCACGCGGATTAAGGGTTCGTAACAATAGTCGTAACCAAAAGTATTTGTGTCTGGTAACATGAACGAATATCTAGACGTCATTGATCAATATATATATATATATATATATATATATATATATATATATATACTATATAGATCATATATATATATATATATATATACTATATATATATATATATATATATATATATATATATATATATATAGAGCTAAGTAAAGGACGAGAGTGGAAAGGCGTTGCAGCGGCACTCCATTGTTACACTTTCCTTCGTGGATTTGACCTTTATCTGTATATTCATCACGTTCCCCAGTTTTACAAATCTATATACATATGTTATATATATTTATATATAGTACTACTCGCAGTTCGTATATGCAAATTTAAAGTTGGTTTGCTTAATGAAATTTAGACCGAAGGATCCTTCCCACAAATGCGATAAGGTCTCGGCAATATTGTATCGTTAACACGGAAACCTTTCCTTTCAGAGCTCTCTTTCTTAATTGCGAAAAATAACCCGAAACGAAGCGACTGATATTTTCGAAACACATGAGAAAAAAACTGTCTAGACGAAAGCGACTTTTTCTTTTTTTCAGTCACTCTGATATAAGGAATGAGTTACAAGAAAGTTTGATTTTTCTTGGCTTTTTCTCTTCGGGTAGTGACATTTCACCCTCAACAAACTATGTAATTTCTCTATGAAATTCGAAAGAACGTAT
This sequence comes from Macrobrachium nipponense, assembly GCF_015104395.2. NCBI lineage: Eukaryota > Metazoa > Arthropoda > Malacostraca > Decapoda > Palaemonidae > Macrobrachium > Macrobrachium nipponense. The sequence continues at coordinate 25,316,350 of NC_061093.1, read as the reverse complement.
TTCACGTAAATGTAAAAAAAAAGCTATACCGTAATTTGGTTCGTCGTTTCCTGTGCCCTTTCAGGATTAACTTTGCTTTCATTACCTTTAATATTTGGGGGTTTACGATAGAAAAGACCTCTCATTAAAATTGAACAACAATGAATACCATTCATATATCAAACGCGCACACACACACACACACACACACACACAACACACACACACACACACACACACACACACACACACACACACACACACACACACACACACATATATATATATATATATATATATATATATATATATATATATATATATATATATGCAGACACTGACACACCCAGTATTATCTATATATATATCTATATATATATATCTATATATATATATATATATATATATATATATATATATATATATATACATATATATATATATATATATATATATATATATATATATATGTATATATATGTATATATATATAGATATATAAATATATAAATATATATATATATATATTATATATATAATATATATATCTATATATATATATATATATATATATATATGCGCACACTCCCACACACGCTAATATATATATATATATATATATATATATATATATATATATATATATATATATATATATATATATATATATATTGCACTTTCTTTAGTGCCAATATAGGCTTTCGCTGCATAAGCTTACGTCAAAGTAAATTACTTGGTTATCGTATTAATCCATAAATCAATAGGTATCTCTGTCGAAGTGCTACTCTCTCTCTCTCATCGCTCTCTTCTTCTCTCCTCTCCTCTCCCTCCTGTCCTCTCTCTCTCTCTCTTTCTCTCTTCTCTCTAAAATATCACACGAAATTGTTGCCAGCGATAAAAAGTCAAGTTTAGCCTGTGTGAATGGTTATTTCATGCTGGATTACCTCAGTGTGATAAGGGCGGCAGGTGATGAATAACTTACTGTGTCCAAACTGGTTAGGAAGACATCAAAAAGGCGGCTTTATTCACAGGGAAGGTAAAATATGGGTGTCAAGAACACACAAATAAAAAATGCGCCCAAGTTTCTTCGGCGCAGTAATGTTTTCTGTACAGCTTCTACAGTGTATAATCAAGGCCACCGAAAATAGATCTATCTTTCGGTGGTCTCGTTTTATTGCTGTATAAGCCGCGGCCCATGAAATTTTAACCACGGCCCAGTGGTGGCCTGTCCTATATCGTTGCCGAAAGCACGATCAAGAGTAACTCTAACCTTAAAATAAAGAAAGCTACCGAGGCTAGAAGGCTGCAATTTGGTATGTATGATGATTGGAGGGTGGATGATCATCATTCCAATTTGCAGCCCACAGTAGTTGGTTTCAGATCTGTGGAGGGACAGAAAAAGCGCTGAAGGACAGACAAAGGAGGCACAATAATTTTGTTTTACAGAAAACCAAAACCCTTTATCATCTCGATTCAGCATGATCTACATACTATCATTATGCAATACATTTTGATAATATGATCATTTATTATGACTGTGACTCCAGACGAAATGGAACGATACTTAGGGTCCTTAAGAAACAAAAGTTTTAATTGATTTTATTTAAATTTATTTATTCTCGAGCCAATGGAGTGTTCAGTACCTCAGTTGCTCCGAATGACAGTAGACCTCTCTCTCTCTCTCTCTCTCTCTTCTCTCTCTCTCTCTCTCTCTCTCTCTCTCTGTTGTAGTTTCTCAAACCATGTTTGCCACGAACATTCCAGTCTCCAACTCTCTGGCCCTTCCCTTGTAAATCCCAACTAAAGTCGACAGTCGAACTGAGGAGACAAAGCAGTCTACTACACACTGGACCCAGTTAGCCCTCGAATCCAAAATATACGATGCAAGTTACGCGACTTTGAATTTCGGGGGCCCAGTTGTGTTTCAAACCTTTTCAATCTTCTTTCGAAAAGGAAAATTCACAGAAAGTATACTGAAATTCGCAATTATACCAATGAATTTTGTTCACTGTGAAAGATAAAAACAAACATTTTCGAACAATTGAACGCTGGTCTTCCTTTGTTTACGTGAACACGTAAACATTAAGGAAGAACAACGTTCAGGGTTTGGGAAGTCTTTGTTTTCATCTTTTACATAAAATACTTTACGTTTACGTAAACAATAGTGAGGACTGGTGAGGGCCACCGGAACTCTTTGCTGTTATCTTTTACAAATAATATGACATTGATATAACTGCGGACTTTCAATAAACAACAATTTAATCACGATATAATGCATTTCTCTACATTCACGGAAGTGCTACAGAAGTGGTGTCGTATCCGTGCGTGTCTGGGGATGGGAGAAGCATGACTAATGTACGTAAGTGGTAACAGTGAAACCCTGGAATAATCCACCTCCTGGAATCATCCGCCCAGAGCGGCATTCCAACAAATATCTCTGAAAGCAGATTCTCGGCATTCCAACAAATATCTCTGAAAGCAGATTCTCACAAATACGTGCGTTGTTGTCAAAACGACCTGCGCCATCATTACGCAGCACGGAAATAGAAATTCTTGACGAGATAATCGAGGAATAATCATTTCACGTCGGTGGTTGAGTTGTAACCCTAACGATTATTAATGAGGGAAAAGTTTATGTAACATGTTAATGAGCTTGTATAAAAAGCGCCTTCGTTATTCTAGAGTCCTTGAAATCCACGTAACTGGTTTCGACTATACAGATACACACACACACACACACACACACACACACACACACACAGTAGAGAGAGAGAGAGAGAGAGAATTCTAGTCAGTTGCGTCGTAGCTTAATTAACACAAAGTTTGGATATGACTGTGAACTTCATTTTGTGTTTTTTCCATACGTCTAATGAAGGTTTGGTGAACAAGACAGTGTATACCAATTCAGTTTCTAAGAAATACTAAGAAATACTGCGAATACTACATTATTTAAAAGCCATGGTCACACTTTGGTACCGGGAAGAGTTTGATTAATTAAGCAACATAACGAAGGCAGGTATTGAGTGTCATCATTCTGATTTTGTAATTAATATATGGTTCCGTGGAATATTTTGTATTACAGCAACAACGATAACAGTTTGTAGTAGAACGCGAAGGCCGATGTATTAAAATTTCCGATTAGACTCGTACGACAACTCAGCCGATTTCCTCTGAGCCTGATAGCCATATATATATATATATATATATATATATATATATATATATATATATATATATATATATATATATATATATATATATATATATATATATATATATATATATATATATATATATATGCATAATGGCTCACTTATCATGATGTCATAACTGCCAGTTCATGCAACTTCAAGCGGCAGCTAGACGGAAAAGTTTAAGAGAGAAGAGAGTTTTATATCACGACAACCCGAATAAAAAGAAGATAAAAGTCCTAACTTTGTAGTTACAGAAGCCATTTCAGTTACTGATGATTCTGCATTTAAACTAGAGTTAGTTCCTCTATGGTTCTGTTTTTATTAATGTATATATGTAGAGGTCCTCAAATTCGACGATAAAGCTAGTTCAGATGAACTGACTGTTATAGAGCCTATTTACATTTCTCGTGCAGTGTTGTCTGCTGAAATAAGTAACGTAATCTTTGTTCAGCTGTTTGGCCATTTAAAGTTACACTGGAGTGGAGTTGAAAGGTTAATTGTCCATCATTTTTACTTATTCTTCACATTTATTGTCTACCACACCCACTTTCACATTAACTGCCGATCACATTTGCATGTTCTTCACATTATCAATCGACAACCATTACATATTTACAGTTATCTTCGACCGCATGTACTTATTATTCCCATTAATTGTCGACCATATTTACTTATTATTCACATTAATTTCCGATCACATTTGCTTGTTCTTCACATTAACAATCGATCACATTTTTTATTCACATTTATTGTCGACCACATTTACTTACTTATTATTCGCATTAAATTTCGCTCGTATTTGCTTATTTTTCACATTTGCTTATTCAACACGTTAATTGTCGATAACATTTACTAATTATTCACATTAATTGTCGACCACATTTACTTATTCACATTAATTGTCGACCGCATTTACTTATTATTCACATTAATTGTCGACCACATTTACTTATTATTCACATTAATTGTCGACCGCATTTACTTATTATTTACATTAATTGTCGACCGCATTTACTTATTATTCACATTAATTGGCGACCACAATTACCTAAACTTCAACACACTGTGAAGGGAAGCTTCTAACCAGTTGGTGAAATTAAGGAAAGTAGATGTTTATATTCTCAGGTGTCTTATATGAGTAACTGATTATTATAAAAAAAAATATGTCATAAAACTATCAGGGAAATGTAATGTCAGATAGAGAAGGGGGGTCACTGATTAAGGGAATTGTTTTTGAGTAAGTCTTGTAAAACAGAAAAGTAAAGAATGATGAACGATAAAGGCTCATAAAGATTTATAAGTAAGTGAGGTGAATAAAATAATTATTGATCAATGTCATGGAAACTAGTTTTATCAGATGCACACTTGGTAATTTTGGAGATAAGCTAAACACCCAGAGTATTGGTTTGTGGGCAGAGGCGATGAATATCCTCTTCAAACATAAACACACAGAGGAATAGAGATTTAGTCGAACGGAATATTCGATTTTGGAATGACGTTAAATTTTCGTTCAGTAAGAACATATTCGACATTTGGTCCACATGCATCTTGTTTAAGTACAGTGAACTTTCCTTACGAAAAATAAATTATATATATATTGTGTATGTGTCTGTTTTTCTGCGTATCTGGATCAGTAAATAAATACCTACATACGTAAATCAAAGTTAAGCTGAATGGAACTGTGGCCAAATCTATCATGATTTCATGGGCGCTTCCAAGTCTATATAAACTCCCCGTCATCATACTTAGAGATACGAAGTTTTGTTTGTACCCAGTTTAAATCTCCCAAGTTCATGAATCTGATATGCTAAACAACGCAGCGGAGTCGTAACAAGATCTCTTCTCTGATTAGAAGTTTTTTTATGGGCCTTAAATATCAAGACAGAAAGAGCAGCAACAATTCTCAGAAGTCTCTTGTGTTCTTGTTAATATTTTGAATATATCTGTGATTCATCTTGTGTGAATACAATTTCTTTTCAATGAAATATGAATTGTTTTCTCTTATGTTACATAGAACGTTACCTTAGAAACTTTTTTGTTTCTTTAAAATTTAAGCAAAAAAAACTTATTTATTTCTTTTTAGTTTTCAGATAAGAAAACTATTGTGGCGGCTTTGTCTGTCCGTCCGCACTTTTTCTGTCCGTCCTCAGATCTTAAAAACTGCCGTGGCTAGAAAGCTGCAAATTGATATGTTGATTATCCACCCTCCAATCATCAAATGTACAAAATTGCAGCCCTCTAGCTTCAGTAGCTTTGATTTTATTTAGGGTTAAATTTAACCATAATCGTGCGTCTGGCAACGATATAGAGGTCTGGCTCGATTGCGCCGAAGAGTCACAGACATAAATGTTCTCGTTTTGCATTCACAAGAAACGCCGAGATTTTTTTTAATTGAGCAAACTCAATATTCGTCATTAAATGATTTCATGTAAATTAAACTTTTGAAATTTTTTTTTTCCCTGTAATGTCATATTTCGGTCCAGTCTTTGTACCAGAGAAATGATTAATATTTTATTTGTTCTTGGATTTAAATCAAGTGAGGAGGTTCGTCCTCATGATTTATCGTTTGCTCTCACTTCTCTTTGTATATTGAATTAAAAAACTTCTTTTTGCAACGCAGATTACTTTATTTTTGTTTATTTACATGTTCTCTTTTTACAACTCGCTCTATCCTCCACTCTACTTGCCCTTAGCTTTATTCAAAGTTAAATTCGTATTCTCTTCACCATTTTCTCTCTCTCTCTCTCTCTCTCTCTCTCTCTCTCTCTCTCTCTCTCTCTCTCTCTCTCGCCTTTATCTTTATTTAGAGTAACTTTTACAGCATATGAAAGACATGTTTGTGAATACAGATGTTTTGTTATACTTTTTGTAAAACCATCCTGCCAACGATCTTCATTAAAGCGTTGTTTTTGTGTAACAGTTGAATTTCGAATTCCCGACGAACTTCATTCAATTCACAGATCAGCATTTGTTTGAACGCCTATATTTTTTTGCACACGAAAAATACTGACCCAGTCTCGGCAGCTGAAAAATTGACAGACTGCCTCACCCACAATGAACGCGTCTTTTATTACCTTTCAGTGTCGAAGCTTTGATCACTTCCCAGTTTTTCATTTTGCAAAAATCATATTAATGACAACGGAATGAAGCAAAAGGAAGAGGGCATTTTTATCAAGGCTCAGACAATATTTGAATCTAGTGATTAACATCCTCACTTTTCCACAGAGCAGTTTTCCGAAGTAAAGGCGCTGGGTGCTAAATCGACATGAAGAATATCAGAGATGTAAAATAACAATGTAAAAGCATACACGAAAATCGACGACCATTACAAAAGGGTGACTTAGGTTAAATATGAAATAAGAAGAAGAAGAGCAGGCTTAGTAGGCTTAGTCAAGCTTTCAGAAGCGATAGGAAAGTCACGATTGAGGTGGTGTTCGCTTGTGTTGAGGTTGGATGACAAGGAGGGAGTGAAGAAGGCTTGGGAGGAACCTCTTAGAAGAAGAAGATCGAGAAGGAGACAGAGAATTGGATGGCGAGATAAAGTGAAGGAAGATAGGTGGAGAGAAGTTTGGTGGAGGGTGATGCCTTTGATAGAAGGCAGTGGAGAAGGCGCATCAGGCACCCAATAGGGATAACAGTGGGAAAGAAGAAGACTTAGGTTAGAAATTCCGTAGTCAATTTTATGAAATACACACAGACGAACGAACTCTAAAAATAATTCTTTATTCCAGGGATTAAGTCTCAGACCAGGCAATGAGGAATTTTGGTTCTTGAGTTGATTATCAGATTCAATTCCTAGTTGTAACATTAGAGATAATAGACTTTCACACGTTTACTTTCCAGAAATTTGATAAGAAAAGACTGCCTTGAAAATCGACCATGAAAGATGCCTTTTAAATTGTCTCCAAATTTCGTAGGTCCCTCTGTGACCCACTGACCTCTGTAACGCACCAGACTTCCTTATAAGAAGCCCTAGTAAAAATGAATTAGTGCATTTGATCTTAAATCGCACATTTCATATAGAAGGATACTTTACCTTGCAAAAACATAACCTAATCAAACTGATCTCCGTTTCCTCAGCAGGTTGTTTTAGTCGAAAAAGATGAAAACATGTAGAGGCATTTTCTACTGCTCCTGAGAAAATAAGACGACGAAGTCTAAAACCTCCCTTTCTCTTTGTAAACACGTGTCGCTTTCCAATTCACATCTCTGTAAACATGCGGTGCAAACGCGACGTCTGGGAGA
>NC_061093.1:25283640-25303640 GCF_015104395.2 Macrobrachium nipponense | reverse complement strand
TATATGATGATATGTTATGATTATTTATTTATTTACTTTTTGATTAAGGAACCTCTTGTGTCTGACATGACGTATAGGGTTACTAATACGTGACCATGACTCGAATATCTAATTAGGGGGGTGAAACCCGATCGTCTTCCATAGTGCGTTGGTAAGGGGAGCCTCAGAAAAGCGATAACTAGCTCTCGCAAGGTCTTTTCAAATAAGTAGTCGACGAGTAGCCGGGGGATAATGATACTAATCATGCAGGTATCAAGTTTTTTTTGCTTAAGTTTAACGGTTCTTAAAAATCATCTCTTACTCATTATGTCTCGCTTAATTGATGGGCGTATTTATGTTATCGAATGGGGAGTCTGCTTCAATCCCTGTTCTCTGCAGTCTGTTGTTAACGGTGGATAGTGACCTAAAGATTAATGCCACAAACGCTCGGGCTGTGTCGTATGGGTCTTTTGCTTTGTCCTTAGTGAGAGGGTTTTGAGCTGCTTAGATAGTGGGTATGTTCGTGAGGTTTGAGTTGCTGAATTGGATGGGACATTCATGGGTGTCAGTTTCCTAGTTGGAGGATACATTTATGGGTGTAAATTTCTTAGTTTGAGGGTACATTCGTAGGTTTAAGTGCTTAAGCTGGAGGGTACATTCGTGGATTTTGATTTCCTTAGTTTTTAGAGTACATTTGAGTGTTTGAGTTGCTTAGCTGGAGGTACATTCGTGGATTTTGATTTCCTTAGTTTTAGAGTACATTTGAGTGTTTGAGTTGCTTAGCTGGAGGGTACATTCGTGGATTTTAATTTCCTTAGTTTAGGGTACATTCGTGGGTTGGAGTTGCTTAGCCTGGAGGGTACATTCGTGGATTTTGATTTCTTATTTTAAGGTACATCCAGTGGGTTTTTGAGTTGCTTAGTTGCAGAGTACATTCATGGGTGTTCTTTGTTTGAGTTTGAGTTTACATTCGTGGGTTTTAAGTTGCTTAGTTGGAGGGTACGCTCGTAGGTTTTGATTTCCTTAGTTTTAGGGTACATTCGTGGGTTATATGTTGCTTAGTTGGAAGGTACATTCATGGGCTTTGAGTTGCGTAGTTAGAGGCTTCATTCGTGGGTTATAGTTACTTAGTTGGAAGGTACATTCATGGGCTTTGTTGCGTAGTTAGAGGCTACATTCGTGGGTTATGTTGCTTAGTGGTAGGTACATTCATCGGGCTTTGAGTTGCGTAGTTAGAGGCTACATTCGTGGGTTTTTAAGTGTTTCTGAGTAGTGTACATTCGTGGTTATAAGTTGCTTAGTTGGAAGGTACATTCATGGGTTTGAATCCCCCCGTTTAAGGTATAATCATAGATCTGAGTTCGTCAGTTTTGATGACATGTATTCATGGGGTAGAGTTCCTTCGCTTGAGGGCACATTGAAGCGCACTATTTGTAGCCTTGCTTATGTTTACTTGGTTTGCTTAACGATGTCACAAGAGCATATTGTGCAGTAAATTGAATTCATAATTATTGTTAATTATTATTATTTTCATTCCTCCTTTTCCATGCTCATTGCTCATTTACATACTTATCTTAATTTAGAAATCCTATTCCGGGGAAGTTATATATTTAATGCTTGGCATGCCATGACGATTAGTAAAATAAACAATCTGTATTTGGAGTTATTGATAGACATTAAGCTATCAATGGTCAGTAAAGATTTTTATTTTTTTCATTTTTATGCATGCAAATCTTCTTATTTGAAACTTGATTATTATTATTATTATTATTATTATTATTATTATTATTATTATTATTATTATTATTATTATTATTATTATTATTATTATTAGTTATTATTGCTAAGAAATTCACAAAAAAACAATCTGTGTAATAAACATCCACAATTATTCAGTAAACCATATTATTATTTTATAGTAAAATAGTTTTACTATATAATGTGGATATGTTATTATGAAAATGACAATATGATGCTTATTTTATAAGAATTATTATTTTTTATTTTATTATTATTACTTATTATTATTATTATTATTATATTATTAATTATTTATATTATTATTATTATTATTAAGAAGATGAAAACTATTCATATGGAACAAGGCCACAGGTGGCATTGACATGCTCAGCTTCTTAATTAGGATTAGGACAACGAAGATAAAATATCTGGTCCAAATCTTCAAAAAAATAGTTGAAGTCCATTTCTTAAGAGGAAATTTTATTTCACAATCGACAGTAAACCGCCAGTTCCTTTTTACCGGCTGTAAGGAAGATCACAATTTTTTTTTTAATATCTACAGTCTTTTACTGATTACGAAATTCTCCGTGACTGAAATGGTATAGTCTAAGTTTTATTCATCACTGTGATCCATGAAATTTATTCGCATATCTAAAGTAAGCTGGTCCGCTGGTATAGTGGTTCGTGTCGTGCTATGCCAGTGAGATGTCCAGATGTCGCGGGTTCCGCGTCTCCCCCCCAGGACGATGAAGAATCTCTGGCTCTGTATCATGATCAGTTACTGCTGCAGTGTGGTGGTCTGCGGTGGGAGGTTTGAAACCAACTTTCTTTGGAAGCGTTGAATTTCAAGTCAATGGCCCCTTTAGTGTGCGTTGTTCCATGTGATAGGTTCCATCTACTGGAATAATTAAAATAATAGATTTTACCAGGGTTTGCAATGATTAAATCAAACTGATTCAATCAAGTGATTAAATCATTGATTTTTTTTGTCATTAAAAAAATCTTGATTCTTTCGATTTGTTTGATTTAAATTTTTTTTTTTTTTAATTTGAAAGCAAACAAATTGAAAAATATGGGTGGAGGTTAATGAAAACTTAAGCATAACTGTGCTGCATCGATTTATTTGGACATAAAAAAAATTGCAAGTACATTCTTTAGACCGGGGAACTGGAAAACCTAAAAGATAAATCAATAGTAATTCTGTCATAAAATAAATTTTGAGGAGGATTGATTGAAAAAAATCTAACAAATAAAAAAGTCAAATAAATCACCGATTGTTTGAAAATTTTTCATTTAAAAATATTTTAAAATCACCAGCCCTGGATTTTGCATAACTTCATAACTACCGTGAAAAGTCATACTGGAAAGGTGAGGATGAAGTTCAACGAAATTGTCCGAAACTAAGAGAATGAGTTTTTTTTCATCCCGATTCTCAAACTCTGGGAAGTTCAGTCATGCGCCTTGATTGTTGCTGCATGAGTCACTTTGACATCGTGGAGAAATATAGCATGTTTTTAGTTGGCCTCAGTTTTTCCCTTTTATTTCCTTTTCTTGGTCGAATTTACAGCACTTGAAGAAAGCGTTCTTATGGGGCCAACATTGAATAACAGCAAAACTGAAAGAAATTTATGCTTGTATAATTATAAATAAGTAACAAGTTTAGTTGTTATTTGATCAACGTAACGGACAATGCTTTGCGTTATTGTGCATTAGTATATTGCATATTAGCAAATGTTAAAAATTATTCGTTATTACTGGCCAGAGCTAAAAAAAACTAACTAAAGGAAAGCAACATGGCGTAAAATATCGATATTTTCTAAACTACAGTAGTTGTGCTAGTAAATACTAGAAACAATAAAATGTCACGGAACACGAAGCATGAAGGTTCTAGACTTACAATACATGTTCTAAAACAACTCTGCTGTTGGTAGCTTAAAATACTGAGTAGGAGACCAACAGTATTTTTACAATATAGACTTTACTTTCTGGTGATAGAAGTTAACTCTCGACGTGGTTCGAAAGTCACGCAAAGGCCGTTGGTCCCGTTGCTGAATAACCACTGGTTCCATGCAACGTAAAAACACCATACAAACAAACAAACAAACAAAAACAATTCTAGTACTCTTGTCAAGCTTGTATTTCAAATAAGTTAGGTTTAGATAATAAACATCAGATGCCTGATTTTTACGCTGCTGCATATCAAAAGTTATAGGTTGATCGTTAAGTACAAGATACTGTTTACAGTGGGGAAAGAATCAACTTGTCAGCAAACTTAGAAATCACTAGAGTGACGAAGGTAACATCAGCAGATTATTCCCTTGATAGTACTGGTAAAGAATCTCTCCACACATTCAAAAGACTGAGGTGTCGGTAACAATGGCACAATGCCAAAAGTGGAAATAAAAGGAAATATATCGTAAGAGCTGAAAGATTTTGAACGAAATAAAATATTATAAACTTTGAAGATTAGTATGAAAAAATCAGGAGAATCTAGATGGTGGAGATATTTTCTTATGGAAAGATAAATAAACCTCATTCATCATGAGAGATCATATGGTAATATTTCCCTTTAGCTGCTTTTGTGAAAGCCTGATAGCTACTTTAGTAAAACGCAGTCTCTCTCTCTCTCTCTCTCTCCTCTCTCTCTCTCACAAGGGGAAGGGATAGAGACGACTCTTTGTCAGAATGTATATTTGATACTTGTCCTGTCACTGCTCGTTTAGCCAAGAAGTACTCGCGAAACTCGTAGCAAAGAATTTGTTGCCTCAAACCTTTTCCTCAAGTTTTGCACAATGGAATTTCTCCCTGTCCTCTGGGACATTCATAATCTACATTTGTCAACATACAGAGGGGCAAACATGAGGAAATTCGAGTTTTTTTGTTTGTGTACGCTACAAACACGTAAGGGCGTTACAAAGGAAAATAGGGTGGAGGAATTTCTACGTTTTCTCTTTTTAGTTTTAAAGAATTATTTATATAATGTGAAAAAATACTTTGTGTCTCTATCGTGAGATTGTAATATTAAGTGAGGCAATCGGCAAAATGAGAATCCATTAAACTACATTGCTCTTAATGCCATACATAATTTTTGCGCTATTACAGTTGCGAATGAAGAGGTTTTCTGCTGTTTTGCATCTCGATCCCGTATTGGCAGAAATAATGAATTGCAAGGCTGCACGTCATAAATTATTATTATAATAAATGATTAGATATAGTACCACATCTTATTTAACCCCAGTCTTGCATTTTTCTGCTAAGATATGCAGTATAATAAACAGTATTATAGGTTTACCAGTGTTAATTATTGAGATTCCTTACTATACAGATTAATTGCAACGTCCTGATTCCTATATGCAAGGAGAAGAATAAGAAAAGCTTGTTTATACCCAATTGTGTCTGGGTGGCGTAGTATTCTCTGATCACGCTTCCTCGCGAACAGTAAAGAGCCTTTTTTGCCATAAACGCCCACCACAGAAAGGGTTAAAAAAAAAAAAACAACCAAGAGACAAGGATAACCGGTAACAGGCGCTCGCAGAGTGGAGTGACAAAGGCGGAATGCAGAATCGGCGACAGAGACACAGCGAGTCCGTTCAAAATCCAATATTCCGTAATCTTTTCGCCCAAAAAGTATATCGACAACCTGACCAGCCATTTTACGGTCCTCGAATTCGCGAATATGACACCAGAGATTTAAATCTATTTGTCTACTTCGAAAGTGCAGCTTCAGCGCTCTCTGGTGTCCCTCTGGCGGGCTCCGTCTTCTTCTTCTTTCTTCTTCTTTTTCTCCCTGGGAAAATTTTTATTCCGTCCGTTACCGGCCACGTAATGGCCGTCGTTTGATTAGTTGGTCTGGAAAACGGATCGCGTGTGCCTATGAAATCTGATAAATCTCTCTCTCTCTCTCTTCTAACTCTCTCTCTCTCTCTCTCTCTCTCTCTCATCATTATCTGACTATCTGTACACTTCCAGAAAATATTTTACCACGGAAAGTGGATGCGAAATTTATGAAACCAATAAATACATAAATGAATAGATAAGTAAATAAATTAATAAATATATATATATATATATATATGATATATATATATATATATAAAAGATAGATAAATAAATGAATAAATAAATAAATAGATAAATAAATAATAAATTCAAAAGTTTTGGAACACTTTTCATAACTGCTCATTCAAACTCTTCAGTAGATATTTTTATTATTCTAAGAAAATGGCCGAGAGTTCAGGACAGTTTCGGGAAAATTGTTATTTAAAACCACCCTTAAAATGACTGTTTTGTTAGAACAAGAGGAATAGAAGCCTCCTTTTACCCAGGTGACCAAGAATAGAATTCTACGTTTAGTGAATAAATAAGATAACAGTCCATTCTCGGGGTCTCTGTTGAGCCATTGCGTTTGTGATGTGCATGTGTGCGTGTGTATTGTATTCGTGGGTGTGGGGTTGGTGTGTTTGGCAGAAATAAGCTAAAATACAAGGAGGAGAATAAAGATAAGCCTAATAATAAATAGTAATCACAGAACTAAAATGATCATGAACTTATAATAAACACAAATGAAGGACAGACTTTCGAAGCGTAGCACGCGACCTCATTCTCCCATTTTGGAGTTAATGAGCACGACAGAGAGAGAGAGAGAGAGAGAGAGAGAGAGGAGAGAGAGAGAGAGAAGAGATGAGAGAGAGAGAGAGAGAAGCAAAGTCGTCCTCCATGTATTATCTATTCTGCATATGTATGACAGGATGAAGTTACGGCAGGAGTTTCTTAGCCATTGGCGTGAATGAATTGGGGATTATCTTGGCTGTTGAACAAGTTCTAATAAGTATGCTCTGAGTTACTCACAACTTGCGATTCTCAGGGGAGGCGACGAGGCTGAAGGAGAGGGTGGAGAGGACGGAAAAGGTTGGAAAAGAAGGGAAAAGAATATGGAAAAATAGAGGTGAGTTTGCGTGTGGGGGAGAAGTAGCAGAATCCTGCTATTAGTAAAATAAATGGGTTCTTGTAGCATTTCGTGTCACCAAAAACAAGATATTAGCCGAAAGGTTTAGGTAGATCGGAGACTATTTGCCGGGGACACACGAAAGTCAAGGTATTGATGTTCGGTGAGTTAAAAGGTCAAACACTACTCATGCGGGCATTCACACTTACAGAGAGAGAGAGAGAGAGAGAGAGAGAGAGAGAGAGAGAGAGAGAGAGAGAGAGAGACTACCATTAATTATTGACTGGGAGTTCGATATACTGAAAACGTTTTTCATTTAATACTAATTTAGAGTAATATTGAGAGAGAGAGAGAGAGAGAGAGAGAGAGAGAGAGAGAGAGAGAGAGAGAGAGAGAGAATATCATTTAAATTATTGACTGGGAGTTCGATAGACTGAAAAACGTTTTTCATTTAATACAATTTAGAGTAATAATGAAGAGAGAGAGAGGGAGAGAGGGAGATGAGAGAGAGAGAGTGAGAGAGAGAGAGAGACGAGAGAGAGAGAGAGAGAGCGAGAGAGAGAGAGAGAGAGAGAGAGAGAGAGAGAGAGAGAGAGAGAATCTTATTAAATTAGACTGGGAGTTCCAAAACTGAAAACATATTTTACCTTTAATACTCGAATGGCAGTGAACCATTAAAATTAAGAACATATATTTTTAATTGAATAGTAATTTAGAGTCCAAATGTGCTTACATATCAGTTATTTAAAACTATTGCCTTCCAAACCCATCAACACCGGCCTTGATATAAGGAAAAAAAGAGACGTCAGCAGAATAACAAAAATTATTACGAAAAGAAAACTGCGCACTGACATGACTTTACAGAAAAAAGCTGCGCACTGACATGATTCTACAGATAAAACTGCTCACTGACATGACTTTACAGAAAAAACTACTCGCTGACATGACTACAGAAAAAAGTACTCGCTGACACGACTTTACAGAAAAACTGCTCACTGACATGACTACAGAAAAAAACTACTCACTGACATGACTAAAAAAAAAAAAAAAAAAAAAAAAAAAAAAAAAAAAAAAAAGAAACTGCGCACTGACATGACATAGAAAAAACTGCACACTGACATGACTTTACAGAAAAAGCTAAGTGCTGACAGTACTTTACAGAAAAACTGCGCACTGAAATTACTTTACAGAAAAAAACTGTGCATTGACATGACTTTACAGAAAAAATTGCGTACTGATATGACTCTACAGAAAAACTGCACAGTGACATGACTACAGAAAAAAACCGCGCACTGACATGACAACAGAAAAAAAACTGCGCACTGACATGACTTCACAGAAAGGCTGGAAAGAACAATTGAGACTATATCCGACGTAAGCTCAACTCCAGCACCAGGATCAGCGAGATCCTTTTAATTGTCCTCTAATTAACTCTCTCGTAATGACAGACTGACTTGAAATCAATAAGTATCCGGAGAATTCGTATTTAATTAGTCTCCCTTGCTTAGTGAATCATTTAATCATTTTTCGTCGTCGGAATTTGCTCATTTTAACAGCCCGGTTGAAAGCAAAGCTTCTCTTATTCATCGAGCGTGGCTTCTTCTCGAGGTGCGCCCCAGCTGGGTCTCCTCGGCGGGATCGGGTGGCCGCGAGTTCGATTCCCGGGCATTCCATTGAAGAGTGAGAGGTTGTGTATTTATGGTGATAGAAGTTCATTCTCGACGTGGTTTGGAAGTCATGTAAAGCCCTTGGTTCCATATGCAACGTAAAAACACCATACAAACAAACAAACAATCTTCCAAACGAGCGACCATCCTACAGTATTTGTAGTGTTGAATCTCGAAATGAACCATATCCTCATAATCTTTCAATGATTTGGTCTGAGATGTAAATATTAGTTTGTCATAAATTGATCACATTATGGATTTAGATAAGTCTGACACCAAGTTAAAGGCTAACTACATAAGTGGTTTTTAGTTTTCTGTAAAAGAGGACGACTGTGCCACCTTTGTCTCTCCGTCCGCACTGTTTTCTGTTCTCACTTTTTCTGTTCACCCTCAGATCAGGAAAACTACCGAGGCTAGAGGGCTGCAAATTGGTATGTGGAACATCCACCCTCCAATGCTCAAACATACCAAACTGCAGACCTTTAGCCTCAGTACTTTTATTGTATTTTAGGTTAAGGTTAGCCATAATCGTGCATCTGGCAACGATATAGGTCAGGCCACCACCGGCCCGTGGTTAAAGTTTTATGGGCCGCGCTCATATAGCATTATACCGAGACGACCGAAAGATAGAGCTATTTTTGGGTGCCTTGATTATACGATGTATAGAAAACCCGATTGCGCCAAATAAACTTTGGGGGCATTTTTTGCTTGTTTGCTTTTATGTCTCGCGAGAATCTTCATACTCCAAGAATCTTAATAGGGTACAACCTTCAGTCTATGAAATGGCCTGGTTATGTGCTTAAAACCTAAATATACTCCAATGCCGATGCATAGTCGTCTCACCTGCTTTCTCCACAGACATTACTTTGGACAATGCTCGCATGAAATTCTTTATATTATTCGCCTCCCTCTCTACTCTCGTCCTCACAATTCAAGAATGTTCACGTTTATACCATTCACTTCCAGACTGCAATTTTTTCCCACTTAGAGTTTCCACTGAATCATGGAAGCTGTTTCTGGTCAAACGAATAGGTCTATTTCACCTTATTTTGAAACTTATTGTCTCTCTCTATTTCTTTATAAGAAAAACGTCTCTTATGAATAATAAGCAAACATTTTTATTAATATTTTTATAGACAAGTAACAAAGATGAATCAACGAATTACATTGGCGACCTTTCACATTGTCTGTTTCCTTGGTGAGTGTTCAGCACATCTCTCATTTCTACTTTCGTTTCTGGAGGAACGTGAGGTTTGGGAGCTGCATAATTCATCAGAGCAGTGCCACTTGGCAGTCCCTGTCTTAGCTGCAGTTGTTAGAGAAGATATTGCTAATCTACGTGAATTATGCTTGATAATGTTGGACTATCTGTCTGTCTGTCTGTATGTATATATATATATATATATATATATATATATATATATATATATATATATATATATATATATATATATATATACGTACATACACAGTCCAACATTATCAAGCATAATTTACGTATTATTAAGACATATCTATATATATATATATATATATATATATATATATATATATATATATATATATATATATATATATATATATATATATATATATATATATATATATATATATATATAAATATATATATAAACAAAATCACGTGCTTACTTTTGTGATTTCTTAGTATGTATGTATATATATATATATTATCATATACACATGTGTATATATATGTATGTATGTATGTATGTATGTATGTATGTCATATACATATATATAATATATATATATATATATATACATATATATATATATATGTATATACATACTACAATACATAGATATACACATATGTATATGTATAATATAATATATATATGTATATATATATATATATATATATATATATATATATACATACTAAGAAATCACAAAAGTAAGCACGTGATTTATAAAAAACTAGTGAGGAAGAAAGTTCTCACAAAAGCAAAGTAAAGAAGAAAAAGCACGCATACATACATGCACAGTATATACTCGTGAAATACATTTTGCTTATGAATTCTGTGAGAGAGTAAGCACATATATATTTCCTAATGTCTTAAACAACATTTTTAAAAATAACTGCTAATAAGAGGTTCAATATTAAATATTTCCAATTCATGCTGCTGTTTTTCGTTTTGGCCTGATTTCATTTATCGACTTAGATTTTCAGAGGGATGGTAATGTGGAAGCACACATTACTGCAAAATGATACTATGTAAACTATTTAATAATAAAACACGTTCTAAACAAAGGACCTAGTTATATAAATTTGTTACACATGATTAATAATGCATATCAGTTATATGGTAATACCATTCGACTATACCGTTATTATTATTATTATTATTATTATTATTATTATTATTATTATTATTATTATTATTATTATTATTATTATTATTATTGTACTTAGGAAGCAAACCCTCTCTCAAGCATACTTTATTAAAAGTAATAGCTACTTCAGCAGCGTTACACTTGTAGAGATTCTTCTCTATTTTGCGAATAGCGGCTTTTTCAGTGCTACTTAAACAGGCTAGTAGAGCGCCTATAGAGGTCATGGTAAAATACAGGGTAAAAATAGGTGTATCATAGTTTATCTGTAAAATTCAAATATACACCTATTTTGACCCACCTGTATTTTTACCATTGACCTTTATAAGGCGCTCTACTAGCCTGTTTAAGTAGCACTGAAAAAGCCGCTATTCGCAAAAATAGAGAAGAAATCTCTACAAGTGTAACGCTGCTGAAGTAGCCATTACTTTTATAAAGTATATTATTATTATTATTATTATTATTATTATTATTATTATTATTATTATTATTATTATTATTATTTATTGATTGATTTATTTTTTTTTCTATCACAGTCCTCCAATTCGACTGGGTGGTATTTATAGTGTGGGGGTCCGGGTTGCATCCTGCCTCCTCAGGAGTCCATCACTTTTCTTACTACGTGCGCCGTTTCTAGGATCACACTCTTCTGCATGAGTCCTGGAGCTACTTCAGCCTCTAGTTTTTCTAGATTCCTTTTCAGGGATCTTGGGATCGTGCCTAGTGTTCCTATGATTATGGGTACAATTTCCACTGGCATATCCCATATCCTTCTTATTTCTATTTTCAGATCTTGATACTTATCCTTTTTCCCTCTCTTTTCTCTCTTCAACTCTGGTGTCCCATGGTATTGTGACATCAATGAGTGATACTTTCTTCTTGACTTTGTCAATCAACGTCACGTCTGGTCTATTTGCACGTATCACCCTATCTGTTCTGATACCATAGTCCCAGAGGATCTTTGCCTGATCATTTTCTATCACTCCTTCAGGTTGGTGCTCGTACCACTTATTACTGCAAGGTAGCTGATGTTTCTTGCACAGGCTCCAGTGGAGGGGTTTTGCCACTAAATCATGCCTCTTTTTGTACTGGTTCTGTGCAAGTGCCGGACATTCGCTTGCTATGTGGTTTATGGTTTCATTTTTCGTATTGCACTTCCTACATATGGGAAATGTTATTTCCGTCTATCGTTCTTTGAACATATCTGGTTCTTAGGGTCTGATCTTGTGCCGCTGTTATCATTCCTTCAGTTTCCTTCTTGAGCTCTCCCCTCTGTAGCCATTGCCACGTGTCATCGCTGGCTAGTTCTTTAATCTGTCTCATGCATTGCCCGTGCATTGGTTTGTTGTGCCAGTCCTCTGTTCTGTTTGTCATTCTCCTGTGTGATATTCTGGGTCTTCGTCTACTTTTATTAGTCCTTCTTCCCATGCACTCTTTAGCCACTCGTCTTCACTGGTTTTCAGATATTGCCCCAGTGCTCTGTTCTCGATGTTGACGCAGTCCTCTATATTTAGTAGTCCTCTCCCTCCTTCCTTTCGTGTTATGTATAGTCTGTCCGTATTTGCTCTTGGGTGTTGTGCTTTGTGTATTGTCATATGTTTCCTGGTTTTCTGATCTATGCTGCGGAGTTCTGGCTTCGTCCATTCCACTATTCCTGCGCTGTATCTGATTACTGGCACTGCCATGTGTTTATGCTTTTATCATATTTCCAGCGTTGAGTTTTGACTTGAGTATCGCCTTGAGTCTCTGCATATATTCTTTCCTGATCGTGTCCTTCATCTCTTGGTGTTTTATATCCCCTCCTTCCATTATTCCCAGGTATTTGTATCCAGTCTCATCTATGTGTTTGATGTTGCTCCCATCTGGTAGCTTTATCCCTTCAGTTCTTGTTACTTTGCTCTTTTGTATGTTGACAAAGGCGCATTTTTCTATTCCAAACTCCATCATGATGTCCCCAGATACAATCCTTACAGACTGGATTAGGGTATCTATTTCCTTGATGCTCTTACCATACAGCTTGATGTCGTCCATGAACATCAGATGGTTAATTCTGTTGCCTCTTTTCTTGAGTTGGTACCCGGCATCCATCTTCTGTAGTACTTTTGTCATGGGAATCATGGCTACTACGAAGAGTAGTGGGGACAGTGAGTCGCCCTGGAAGATCCCTCTCCTGATATTAACCTCTGCTAGTCTTATTCCAGAGCTTGTAAGTATTGTATTCCAGTTGCGCATTGTATTTTTGAGGAAGCTGATGGTGTTTTCCTCTGCCCCATATATTTTCAGGCATTCTATTAGCCGTGTGTGGTATCATGTCGAAGGCTTTCTTATAGTCTATCCATGCCATGCTTAGGTTGGTTTTCCTTCTCCTACTGTTCTTCATTACCATTTTGTCTATCATGAGCTGGTCTTTTGTGCCCCTACACTTCCTTCTGCAGCCTTTCTGTTGGTGGGGGATGGTGTTTGTCTCCTCTAGGTAGTTGTATAGCCTTTCACTGATACCTGTTAGTAACTTCCACATTATTGGCTATATTTCCCTTACTCTTGTCTTTTTGTACTAAGGATGTCCTTCCTGTGGTCATCCATTTGGGTGCATGGTGATTTGAGATACAATGCTGGAGTTGTTCTGCTTATTATTATTATGTTCTTATTATTATTATTATATTATTATTATTATTATTATTATTATTTGGCAAAACCTCTCTATCGCCAGAGTATATATAATCTTCTAAGAGGTCCACAATGATAAAAATGTTGCGAGTTTGTGTATAATTTAAAAACCCTTCCCTGAAGATGAACCTAGGGAAGGGTTCGAAAGCTTTGTAAAAGTGTTTTTAAATTATACACGAACTGGCAAATTTTTTTTATTATTGTGAACCTCTTAGAACATTATTATTATTATTATTATTATTATTATTATTATTATTATTATTATTATTATTATTATTATTATTATTATTATTATTTGACGATAAAAGAGGAAGTAGTTACTGCCTCGTATGTTTGCTCGTCCCCAATTCATCGTAGTTGTTCTGCCTCTGTCCAGTAATTGTCAATCATTTCTCCATCGGTTTTTTTTAATGGTGTCCATTGTGTCACATTCTAGGAAAAATGTCACACATTTTCGCGCGTAATATTGCCAGTGAGAATATTCGAACATTGTACAGTCTTATTACCTCATACCTTAATGAACTCTTTTTATTTATGTTCGTGTTTTATGCAAAAGCAAAGCAATGAATACGGATTGCCACTTTTGGGCTCTCTGAAAAAAAAAATGGTTGATGCTTTTGTTTTTGTACGTTTTTGTTGTTGTTTCTATTTGTAATTGATGCAGTTCTTTTCGAGTAGCATTTTTTTGGTTGAAGTAGTATTTTTTGTAATTTCTGTTGCTATTTTTTTGTTAATGTAGTTGTTGCTGTTGTTATTGCTATTTTTGGTAGAATTATTGTTTTAGTTTTATCGATATACTTTTGGTTGAAGTGGAGGTTTTTTTAGTTGCTATAGCTTTTTTTTTTAGTGTATTTGTTTTTTGTTGTTATTTTTTGGTTAAATTAGTTTTTTTTGTTTTCTTGTTACACTGTTGGTTGAAGTAGTGATTTATGTAATTGTTTTTGCTATCTATTTGTTAAAGTAGTTTTTCTTTTTATTGTTGCTATTTTTTTTGTTACACTTGAGAAAATGAATTAGAGATGCAACTCAGTCATGCCGTTGTTTATCCAGGCAGGTAATTGTTGTTTTTTAATGAATGAGCTTTCTGTCTGTTGTCTTACATTTACCTTTATTTCGCATTTGTCAATTAATATCTCATCGTTTTTGTGCAAGTGTGTATTTTGCTAGTTTTTAGTTATTCACATTAGTTCCACATGATAAATTACTAATTTTTGTTATATATTAATGCCATTGGACTATACCACTTTTATTATTATTGTCACAGTGTACCATTATTATTATTATTATTATTATTATTATTATTATTATTATTATTATTATTATTATTATTATTATTAGTCTCCTCCTTCCCGATTTATTCTTTGATTTTTATGAAAATTGGAATAAAACCAGAAGTTAGAAATAAGCTTCATTGTAGTAAAACTGCTACACAGACGCTTTTCATCATTCTTTTAAATAACTCATTGTTCTCTTAGCCCACTGTACATGCTACTATGGAAAGTATTTAACTGTTAAAACATCCTTTTGCTTCTATTAGTAATTCGGAATGATACTTAAGTGAACAACAAGCAACAATGTTATGCTATTGTCGCTTTTTTAATGACTTACTGTTTCTGTTACGAGAGAGAGAGAGAGAGAGAGAGAGAGAGAGAGAGAGAGAGAGAGAGAGAGAGCCAAGTTCTAGAGAAAGGTACCGAAAAGGCTTGTGGGGGTGAAGTGGACCGGATAATAGATCCTACGTGGCCTAATGGTGCGAATTTCCTGTAGGTTTAATTGCTCTCCTGTTGCCAAGAATAGGGGTCTCTGTTGATTGTGTCTGTTGCTTGTGTCTGTTGCTGGTCTCTGTTGCTGGTTTCTGTTGCTGCGTCTGTGTCCTTCTTTGTCTTCACTCACATTCGAAGATACGCAAAAATGTCAACGCAGGTGAAAGGATGGGTTAGTGTTTTGCGATGGTGCAGTCACGTGGGAAGCATGGGGTTCGATAAGGAGGCGAGAGGAAATTGTAACTCGAAAGTGTTGGACGAATGAGCAGGAAGTGCTTGAAGGATTGAGTGTAAGAAGTATCAAGAGAGCGGAAAAAAAGGCTTTATTTTTGATGAACCGTGTTCATATGGAAATGTCCCCCCATCAGGGGCCATGCTTCTAAAAGGTCTGGAGTCAATTGGAAATGAGCAGCAGATTAATAGGGAATATAGACAGAGATCAGTATTTAGAAAAGACAAAAAAATTAACAAGTCAATAAATGAACAGATAAAACTACAAATAAATTATAAAATACAATGAAAATTGCTTCAAAGGTAAAGGTAAGATTCACATCAACCGTGCATCTGATGTCTAGGCGAGTCCCTTACGACGCTCCTGATAGGCTGTTGATAAGCCAATGACAGGGCTGGAAACACTCAGTCTCTCTCGAGAGTTAACATAGGCAGGATGTATGTTCTTCCTCTCCTGAGGGATACTTTTGAAAGATGTATACCTCAGGAGAGGTGGAACATACATCCTGCTATGTGAACTCTCGAGAGAGACTGAGAGTTTCCAGCCCTGTGATTGGCTTATCAACAGCCAATCACGAGCGTTGTAAAGGACTGGCCTAGACACCAGATGCACGGTTTATGTGAATCTACTATAATAACGAGTGAATGCGTTCGACGTGATGCTGTTTTACCGTCTGTGTCGGTGTATAATGTAGTTAATGATGTGGACGTGTTTGGAACGTGGGGTTCATTCACGATTTAGAAGTTATGTGTGGGATCGATGTCTTTCTCCCTCTGGTGATGTTGGGTTGCTGATCACTGGCAAGTGATATACGTACTTTTATTTAATGTAATGTATTACACATGAGTAAGGCACTAATACCAGCAACTGTGAGAACGATAACAGTAGCATCAGTCTACTTCCACTTTCCCATTCTTTCTTTAGAACTGAATAGACATTAATTGGTAATAATAATAAAATAGAATAAAGTTTGTGATTCTACATCTGATTCATCATCACAGTACACACCAGAATTCTTCCTACCCACTTCTGCAATATTGCTTTATGACACCAGACTCTCCCCACACTTTCTCCAGCTTTCTTCATCACTATGATGTCCAGTCGTTTCTTCCTCTTTACCTTTTTTTCTTCTTTTTGAGGAAGATACCGGAACTTCCACATTTCTCGTTATATTGTCTCCACTTGATGCTGAGTTTCTTCTCTTCGTTTTAGTCCATGTCGACTTCCATTCTTAAACCAAGTTTCTGCAAATCTTTCCTTCTGATCACGTCTTTTATCATCCTGCTTTTGCTATTAATCACATCCAGATTTCTCTTCTTATTGGATCTAATTGTTGGGCAATTTACTAAATATTTCTTATTTACATATATGTGGAAAGTCGTGAGGTTTTTGGCGTTTCTTTCACTAATGCATTTGGGGATGTAATTAATTAAAGAACTTCAGGTTTTCGAGACCAGCAGATACTTCTACTTCATGAGCCTTATCTTTTCTGGACATCGAATTCATCCAATGTTCATAAATCTGCTAGTTTTAGTTTCACCTCGTATCGATATTAATTGTTTGTGCTCGCTCGCCCGCGTTATTTTAAATTTTTTTTTTTATTATTGATATGGAAGGCTGATTCTTGAAAGTGTTCCTGTAATTTAAGTAAATATATATATGTATATATATATATATATGTATATATATATATATATATTATATATATATATATACATATATATATATATATATATATATATATATTTATCTATATATATATATATATATATATATATATATATATTATATATAGGTAAATATATATATATATATATATATATATATATATGTATATATATATATATATATATATATATATATATATCTATATATATATATATATATATATATATATATATATTTATATATATATATATATATATATATATATATATAAATATATATATATATATATATATATATATATATATATATATTATATATATATATATATATATATATTATATATATATATATATATATATATATATATATATATATTATATATATATATATATAGATAAATATATATATATATATATATATATATATATATATATATATATATAAATTTTTCCGTATTAGGAATGTTGCTGCGGAACAATTCTGTTCTTTTGTTAGTTATCTATTTTCAAAAATATTTTGTGAGGCATTTCCTGCTAATGTTATCTATGAAAAAATATCTTATTTTGCAACAATCAACGAGAAAGCTTAAGGACAGTGGAAGCTGACACGATGCACGAATATTTAACTATTATTATTATTATTATTATTATTATTATTATTATTATTATTATTATTTCAATAGATGAAACCTATTCACACGGAACAAAACACTAAAGGGGGTGGGCCATTGAATTGAAATTCAAGTCTCCAAAGAATATTGGTTTCAACCTCCCATCGCAGACCCAACACTGCAGTAGTAACTGATCGTGATGCAGCGCCAGTGATTTTTCATCGGCCTGGCGGAAGACGCGAACCTTGAACCCGCAACATCCGAGTGTATACACGACACTAACCATCATCTTTTTTTATCGAGACCGGTGGACTGATTCTGTCTTTAAGAGGAAACTTGTTAAGCCGAAGCTTACCTGGGCTGTTCGTAGGGACGTGTACCAAACATGTCCTAATTCATTAGAGGGCGCGCTCCTCCGGCTTCTCTCCTAATCCTCTGGGACTTCCTCTGACATTCGCAATCAATAACTTGAGGCGTCCTTGGGATGCATAATCCATTGGGCTCAGCCGAAGGAACACACTCTTTTGACATCCTTAGGAGGAAGTTTGCTTCCTTCTTTCTTTTTCTTTCGGTTGCCGTTCGTTATTCTTTTTTTTTTCTGTGATTTATTCCTGTCTTTCCTTCACTGTCTGGGGGGGGGGAAAGACATAAGTTGGATTATTTTCCTTTGTTCAGTTTATTTGTTCCTGATTGTGGCCTTGTTGCTTCACTTCTCTCTCTCTCTCTCTCTCCTCGTCTCTCTCTCTCATACCGTGCAAGCCAAATGTACACTGTTGTATTCATATACATCTCTCTCTCTCTCTCTCTCTCTCTCTCTCTCTGCATGTACTTATTCCATCCATGAAAGTATGCCCCGTGCAAATACACAAATCCCCCCTCCCCACCCCTGACTCTCTCTCTCTCTCTCTCTCTCTCATCTCTCTCTCTCTCTCTTTCAGGCCATCCATGCATGAAAGTATGCATATTGCATATCACGAATACTCTCCCCATGCATGAAAGCATGCATCTCCACGTATACCCAAATGCCATTCACTCTCTGGCTTCTGGCGTGCCTCGTGATGCTCTCTCATTCCCCTCTAATTACTGAATAATTCACTTTAATTATATCCGATTAACAGAGTAAATTATGTAACATTATCTCCATTCTAAATGACGAAGGATTTGCAACACGACGCATCCATATTATTTATGTTGGCGATGTTCGGACGGAAGTGAGCGGATTTTCAGTTGTTCCCGATGTTTGGCTAATTGCTTCCTTGGCTAACTAACATCTGCTGTTGATGTTGTGTTGTTTTGTTGTTCGTAATTAACATCGACGCAGCAGCTGGTACTTACGCTTGATAATCTTTCGATGGATTTTCTGATGGTCATTCTTTTGAATGTTGATTTTGATTTCGTGTTGGTTGTAATTTGCCTTGTTTTCGATTTCTGTATTTCTTTATGTTGCAGTTACAGGTAATGACGATACAAGTTTATTTGTGAGTAATTGTAAATAAGTTATCTCCATATCTAATACCATTCCTTGGCATAGTGCTGTCTATTTTACAGTTTTATAAAATTTATATATATTTATGATCATTATTTTATTGTTTAACCTGTCGACATAGAATCACGGAGGTGGAGCCGTCTTTAGTCCTTAAGTAAGCCACACCTTTAAGATCAGCAAG
Organism: Macrobrachium nipponense; assembly: GCF_015104395.2. Lineage (NCBI taxonomy): Eukaryota > Metazoa > Arthropoda > Malacostraca > Decapoda > Palaemonidae > Macrobrachium > Macrobrachium nipponense. The sequence goes on along the minus strand of NC_061093.1, from coordinate 25,284,347 downwards.
TATAACTAATTTCCACGTAATGTAACAAGGTAATAATTTGTTTTGTTGGAACTGACGGTCAATATGAGCAGCCGATATCACAGGAGATTTAATCTTGCTTTTGATTGGCTGATTTAGTGCTTGAAATGTCACCTCTGATTGTTTGTTTGTATGGTTTTTACGTTGCATGGAACAGTGGTTATTCAGCAACGGGACCAACGGATCTACGTGAATTCCGAACCACGTCGAGATTGAACTTCTATCACCAGAAATACACATCTCTCACCCCCTCAGTGGAATGCCTGAGAATCGAACTCGCGGCCAACGAGGTGGCACGCCAACACCATACCGACCACGCCACTGAGGCGCCTCACCTCTGATGGGTGGTAGGCAGCGTGAACTTCAGCCAATCACGATCGGGTGCTGATATCCACTGTAAGCTTTGAAATAAGCAGTTGGTCATTTCTTGCTTATTTTCTTTCTCTTAATGATAACTGGAGCCTTAGTCTTATGTTTATACAGTTCAGTCTTTTCTCCCCCCAACCCCCACCCCCCACCAAAAACGTCAGCAATGTTCCATGATACAGGACAAATATATTGGTCATTATTTGAACGAAATAATTTGTTATTGTAACATTACTTCCACTGAAGGCTTCATTGGAGCAGTGGCCATCTAATAAGTTGATTTCCTTTATAAAAAGTCATCTGAGTCGAATTTGCTGTGACTA
>NC_061093.1:25271140-25278640 GCF_015104395.2 Macrobrachium nipponense | reverse complement strand
TGTGTCATTATGTAGATTTGTTTTGTCGAATCGTTTGGAGTATGTCTCGTCTCTCATGGAACTGTCATTCATTTTTGACACAGCGATGAATGAAACCATTTAAAACAGAACATGTAGTTCCAAATGCAAGATAATCCAGTGAAAAGGGAGCGACGAAAAAAAAAAAAAAAAAAAAAAAAAACAAAAAAAAAAAAAAAAAAAAAAAGAGCATACAAATGCAATCGTGCTTAAGAGAATGCGCCCAGAGGAGGTCGTTTAAGTTGGTCTACGCTGGAACAAAGTGGGAGGCACACGAAAGTCTCCTAAAAACAGTTCAAGAAATGGGGAAACTGCGAAAGTCTTCGAGAAAAGCGAGGTGCCATCGCCATAAAACCGGGAAAACTAAGGAAGAGCGGGGATGTTTCCTGTAAAAAATTGGGTGGCAAGGTCTGCATATATATGAAGGAGGAAAGGTTGTGCTCTGTAGGGATAAGGGACAAACTTCCTCGAAAATATGGGGAGGGAAGGGGGCCGTGATGTAGTGAAGATTTCACACATGAATCGGTAGACATGGTGGAACAGTCTTCTAATCAGATTATGTCTGTGTGGAGATAGTGATGGTATATAGAAAAGTATAAGAAATAGGTTGATCTATATCTTGAGTACAGACAGCTTTCACGTTTTTCCTTTTATTGGGTGGCTTTGATTTGATTTGCTTAAATGCGGTGTTGACAGTTATTATTCAGGTGTTTGGTAACGTCGTTTCTTATGATTGTGATTGCGTTTTGAATACTCGAAATCTGAAGAAAGGAAAACAATTTTAGTAAAGTAAAGTATGGTTAGTAGCAGAAGGAATATTTATTTCCAGATAAATTTTAATTTCATATATTTTTTCATATATCCGTAATGCATTGACCGGAGGAGATTATATTTTAATTCCCTTTCTTTTCCCTAAAATCGTATGCCTCAACTTTAGGGAAAGTAAAGTAAAAAGGCAAAATATCAGTAACTTTGCCTCTGAAGAAGCAAGAATAAGAATAAGACAAGTAAAGCCGAACCATAAAAGAAATACTGAGGGATACTCTTGCCAGAAACAAAATTTCTCTTTTGATTGTCAAACGGCTCTCGACATCGTTGGTTCCTTTCTTGGTGAAAGAAACTTGGCAGGACAGAATCAGGAATATTGTGTTACTGTTCGTGGGAAATAATTTTGTTCGTTCTTTTTCTTTTCTAGGTTATATTTTTATATGTATATATATGTATATACATTCTGTATATACTATATATATGTGTGTATGTGTTGTGTGTTTCAAATGAAGGTTTAATTTCTAAAACATTAACTAAATCTCACATGGCATTTTTATCTTCTTTTCAGACTGTCTTCTAAAACCCATCAAGATTTTCCCTGTTTTTGCTTTATTTTTGTCCAGCTACAGAGTCCAAGAATAATACATTTTAGAACCCTCCCCACCCCCCCTCCCCCCACCCTTTCTTTACCAAACTCATCTACATATTCGAAAAGCGAACCCCTATGATGATTTTCTTCTTTTCTTTTCCTTGCAGCCAATCCGCCGAGGAAATGCCCCGTTATAGGAATCGAGAATGGGAAGGTGAGAATCAAATCAAGAGGCCGAGTGGCCAAGTTCAAGTGTCGCAAAGGCTACACAATGTTCGAGGGGGACAAATTCGCAACCTGCGTCAAGGGAAGATGGAATGGAAAAATACCAAGTGCATAAGTAAGTACTACTGCTTCTTTTTCGTCAATATCTATGCATCCATTTGTTCTTATAAAGTTTGATGGAGATGTCTTCAGGCATCTCGGCTTTTGGGGAGAATGAAGATGGAGGACTGCCAGAGACGCTCTTGTTAGACTGAATAGTTTTCTTCGCGAGGTCATAGTAAATCATTATTACGGTTATTCATCTTGACTGTGTAAACACGTATGCCAGTAGTACGTTCCTAAATCCAGCAGTTATAGCAAATTCAGCTCCTGTTATTCGTGGGAGAAAAACTTGACTGAAATTTTGTTGGTAAAAATGATAAACTGGATGTTGTACAGAACGATTTTTCTTCATGATTTTGTTGAGAAATCAAGGGAACCCCGGGACGAGGGTTAGACTGAGGGACCCTCCCTTAACGTGGCTTCTGTAGCCCTAACAAAAGCTTCCTGTGAAGCCAGGGGTCATCCTTATGTTTCGGAAAGTGACAACGTACATTTAAGTTTTAAGTTGTAGGAAAGCGAAAACGCTCTCACACGTCTTAAGGTTTAAGGAAAAGACAACTTAGTTTTAGATCTGAAGGTTTAGGAAGCCGACACCGTAATTCACGTCTAAAGGTTTAAGGAAAAGACAACATATTTTTACATCTTCGGATCCGAAAGACTCATATAATGTAATTCCATTCTGTGTTTAACAAATACAATTTTTGTTTTCAGTCAAATTCTGACTCGCTGCAGTGTTGATTTGGCAAGATTTAATTTGGTCAGTTTTCAGAACCCTTTTTCTTTTTATTTTCGACATGACATTACTTAACAAAAATGATTCCGTATATCAAATATTTTATTTTTTGCTAAGAGACAAATTATGAGGCATTCCACTTTCACTTGTTATGCAAGTTTTTTCACGCTATGGTACTCTCTGAGAACTGCCAGAACATGATAAGAAATATTTTTGGCTTACTCGAGGAGTAAGCCCACAAACAACTTTGTTGTTGTTCTTATTGTTGCTGTTGTTATTGTTGTTCTTATTGTTGTTGTTCTTGTTGGGGCGGGTAGGAAAGCCTATAAAAAAACCTAAAAAGGTCTGAAAAAAAAGATTTCGCGGTTGAGTTAAAGATACAGGAATTTTAGGATAGGATATTTATGATTTATTTATTAGAATAAAAATGTAAAAAAAAATGATGTGAATGTTAAATAGTACAGAGAAATTATTTGTAATAAAATAAAGCGTATTTATTTTAATTTTCGTTGGTGAAGGAACACGCTATTTGACCGTATAGTTTAACACGCGCTCCGAGTAAGCTGGAAGTCGTATCCTGCCTTGTTACTTGTTATTTTACTTTTCATAATTTATAACTTCGTATTTTAGTAGTTTTCTGGAGCTTAATTAACATTTGTAAACATAAGTCGGAATGCTGAAATACCAAAAACTATTTATTTCTTTTTATGCTTTTATGCTTTGGACGTTGAAAAATATTTTAATGTAAATTTAGAAAATACTTGTCAAGTCTCAAGTTGACAAGACCTTTAGGAACTGGATGGAAAATTCTCTTATTACCGATAAAAGAAATTCCATAAGACATTGAAAAAAAAACTTATATAATTACTATAAGCCTTTTTACATCTATCGGTTGATGGCAATATCCCTGTCTTTTTTTTTTTTTTTCCAGAATGCATTGACGTTCATATTTATTAAAGGACGTTTGTTTTTTAATCAGATTTTGTTCACTTTATTTGATTGTGCCACCATTTCGTACATGTTTTTGTCTTTTTTGCGAAACAAGGAAGGAGGAGGAGGAGGAGGAGGAGGAGGAGGAGGAGATTGTTAGTGCTCGAACTATCTCCTCCCTTTTGTCTCTCGTTAATAGCTATTTCCCATCCTCATTGTTAATTGTCGTCCACTATTGTACAGCCACCTGTTTTTAGAGTCTCTTGTACGACAAAAGATATCAATTTAGCACATCGATTTCTTTCTGTATTAAAGAAAAAATCATAGACACGTATTTCTGGTAATTGTGTTGACTCACACATCCGAATGCATTTGTGCGTGTGTGTGTGTGTTTGTGTGTGCTTGCGCGCGCAGTTCTATTTATCTGTCTGCATTTGCCATCACTCTTGATTCTTTGATGGCTCATATTTCGACAGAGAGGAAATTGGGAGAGAATTTGTATTTTCCATATTTGGAGAAACGCAGTTTGATGTAGATTCCTAGTTTGTGTGATAGGAGAGAATAGCAAAAATTATTTGGAGAATACATTATTAATGGTATTTGTTGAAATTGGAAGAAACAGGTGTACTGCAGATATCATTATTGTGTTTCATCTACAAGGCGTGGGGCAGGAGTGAAATGACAAATGTGTGTATATTTGGTGTGTGTGTGTGTGTGTATGTGTGTGTGTGAGAGAGAGAGAGAGAGAGAGAGAGAGAGATAGAGAGAGAGAGAGAGAGAGGGTTTGGGATTGGAGACGCATAACTGTTATTACTAGTGTGCCGATCTTTATGTACTCATACTCATTACTCCTTAAATAAACTCTGTGGAATTGATAGCAGATTCCTAAAATTGATAATTTCTTTTAAGTTCATGCTATTTTAGCCTTCATTCATGGTTAGAATAAATAAGAAAAACGTTAAAACGTGTTCCATTCTGGCACGCTGGCAACAAAGTTAAGAAAAAATAATCATAATAATAATTAAAAACAAAACTAAAAGATAAACGAACCGTCTCATGTCGCCTACAGAAAGGAACGGTTTTATTTCTCCGAGCTCTTCTTGTAAAGTAAAAATACCCATTCTTTATAGTCCACACAATAATGGAAATATTTTACGCGCGATCATGGTTGTGTGTCAATTCATGGAAACAGCTGGACTGGGGAATGAAAACGTTAATTCTTAACAGTACTATTCATAACTCAGCCTTCATGAAATAATTACGTACACCAATTACAAATACCCCCCTTTAATCAGTGAGGAAATACAGCAGCACAAGAGGAGCTGTAAATAACCTCACATAGCACCTCACGGCTACTAGAAGGCCTAGAAAACAGCTTTGCTCCCTAACGGCAAAAACAGCCAACCGCAGACAGTCAATTACGCGTCATCGGACGTAACACGCTCGGCAGGTCCTTCCTTCCCGGCTCCCACTGACCGAGAAATGTATGGGTGCGGGAATCGCTCTGTTTACGAGGCACTGCCAACACTTTCCTCGTTAACCAATCCTTAAGTCGGGAACTAACGACTCGGGGGAAACAGTTGTCTTGCCTATTCGCATTTGTTTCGTTGGGGTTGTGTTCCGTGACGTTTTCCCGTTCGTAAGTAACCGTTAGATACGTTCTGAGTTGCCAGAAGTTTTGGTGTAAATTTTGGAGCTTTTTTGTTTGTGCTGTGTTATATTTCTTCACTGATTAAAGGGGGATATTTGTAATTGTTGTACGTAATTATATCATGAAGGCTGAATTATGAATAGTACTGTTAGTAATTAACGTTTTTTCCCAGTGTCAGCTGTTTCCATGATCACGCGTAAAAATATTTACATTATTATATGGGCAATAAAGAATGGGTACTTTTACTTCCCTTTTCACTTGGCTGCGCGTGTGGTTTAAGGCGCGTCACTGCAGTCCTGAGTTCTGTTTTTCATGGTTCGAGCCCTCGAGACGACGAAACTTATTATCAACTAAAAAAAATTCCTCTTCGGTCAACGTCTATGAAAATGCATTATTTCCGAGGTAGAGCGAATTGGATATTAAAGGACATGTGAAGCTTATTGCTTATATATATATATATATATATATATATATATATATATATATATATATATATATATATATATATATATATATATATTGTTTGTGTCTAACTATTGGAACTCTTTGTTCAGGTTTGCCATTCTGTGGTTCACTGACGTATGACCTACCAGCGGACAATGGTGTGAAAGCTGTACATTTAATACATTTATTATTCAAATGTGCAGCACGTATCGCGCAGAATACTGACTGACATTTTGTATCATTTTTATGATAATGTAATTTTGTACATTAACAAGTAACTCACGTGTGTATAGTAATCAGTGAAGTTTTTGTTGGTTTTTGTGGTAGTGAAAGAAATATGTAAATAATTTTATTTGATTCATCCTGTTTTTTATATATTTCCATGAATCCTGCAAGTATACTGAATAGGTAAAATGAAAGATTGAGTGACCCGGAGACAATACTACTATGAGATTCAGGGTCTCTGTAACACGGTTTTTGGACTTTGCTCCTTGTCACAGCATCGGATGTAGCTGAAAGTTGACATATATATTTATTTTACCACACACAAATTTTGTCAGCATTATCAACAACCTAAACCCGATGGTTTTGATTTTTATAGAGTAAAAATGAACTAGCCGACGCCACGGCCAATGATTACGAGCCAAGAGTCGAAAAACATTCATTACGTAAGCAAGGTAAACAAACACCTCTTGACTAAATGTTGCCCCGCCCATCCACCAGATAGAAATGCCATCGGCTCTGAAACCCAAAGACTTTATGAATGGCGGAACGATACATAGATGTGGTATCAGTGCTAGCGTAGTAATACTACTGTAGCAGTAGTGCCGCAACTGTATAGCAGTAATTTACATGAATTAAACGTTTAGACCAACTGCTGGGATCTTGAGGATCATTTAGCACTTCTTACAACTACTCGAGAAATTAGTTTTATAGCCAGAAGTTAAATTTTCTAATCCAACAATGCCCATGGTAGCCTTCAGTTGTATCCTGAATTATAACAAGGCGAAAGTGGTGGAGCCTCATGAAGTCACCATTCTGACGATAATTATTGGTGAATGTTTAAAGCCAAGATACGGTACCGGCTATTTTTTTTTCAGTAAATAGGTAGATAGCCAATAAATAAAATTGCTTGACATAGGATATAACAGTTATCAAATCAAGCTTGTCTACTATGTTTTTGGGAATTACCAACTATTCCCTACATCTTGTCAATCTGATTGTGACCTATAAAGTAGACTGTATTTCTTTGGAAACTTATTTTGGGAATTAGACTAATAATCGAAGTGTTTTGATATTAACATATTTTGTTGGTTGTTCATTATGACAATTATCAGTGGGGAGGTTCCAGAGTTCATAAAGGTGTACTGCTTTGCTTGGTATTTAAATTTTATGTCATTGTTGCCAGAGGCTCAGCCTTCGTTACGTATAGCCAATCATCCATCGAGAAACAGGGAAGAAATGGATGTCATAAGTTACGTAACGAGTGCGTTCGAAAACCTTTCTCTGAGTAAGTTGGCCCGTCTTCAAAAAGGTCACTTTTACATTATAAGTACCAAATTTATTCAACCTACGTAGTGCAGAATACACTCAAAATTTATGTGTTGATATAATATGTATTCTGAATAAGCGTTATATTTTATGAAATGCATAGATAAAAAGTTATTGCGGAAAACCGTGTTACAGATGCCCTGAATCTCAATAGTAAGTGGATAATAACGAGTTTGATTTTTTTTCTATGTTAATTTTATGCTAAATCTCTAGAGTGATATTACTCTTTCTTGCAGTGCAAATGTCTTGATATTAGTACTCAATGAAAGATGGCAGTCTTGGCAACTATAATTCCAAGTTCGTGTCGTTTATAGTCACGATTTTGATTAAATAATTACAGTCTCATTTTGCCTAAGTGTTTTTATTTGAATCAGCTGCTTCCTCAAGAAGCGAGATAAGTGTTAACTACGAATTCGCAAGCACTGTCGCCTAACGACGCTAGGAAATTAGCTTTAGTAAACGAATGATTGAGAAAGAAGTAGCGTGAAC